>NW_019474458.1:0-1676 GCF_002814215.2 Seriola lalandi dorsalis | reverse complement strand
GACAATGGAGTGACACATACTTTCATTAGAATAAGTTTAACCACTGTTCAGACCAAATACTTTGTCATATTCTGTATTAGTCTTATTAGCATCTCTAAAAAGATTGGCCTCACTGTCACCGTAATGGATGCAAGTGGTCGTCTACCCATAGTTTGTGGTTGAGACACTCCCATCATCTGACCAGTGTATTAAGGGACTACTTGTGTAGATGAGGCCTTAAAGTGCTGCCTCAATCAATGCTGCTCTGGTAATTGGCTTAGAGGCCCAAGAGAGTTCCCTGCTAACTCCCTGTGTGACTGTTTGCTTTCTCTGCCCCTCCTCTCCTCTGTCTGCTCTGAGATATGTACGTAATTTCTCCTCACGTCATCTCTCAGCCTCTGTTTTCATAACACACACTTCCCCATCAACACCGAGTGTGTGTTTATCCTGGAAACACGCCATAATTTATGCTGCTCCTATGGCTTTGCGATGTAATTATTACTTAATCAAACACAATTAGAGCATTGTTTAGAATTTATTTCTTTAAAAAAAACAGCAGTTTCCCTGCACAGTTTACAGCCCCACCATCAGGCTAATCTCTCTCTCAGGTCAGTTGGAAGTTGCTCGTTCTCGTGAGTTCTCCCCCCTGTCACGCTCACACTCATAACCAGCAGGGGTTAAAAACAGCAGATGTTAGGCTGAACTGGTGTGTATGTGTCCCTGTGTGTGTCTACGGGTGTGTGTATGTCTGTGTTAGACAATGAGTGGAAGCACCCCAGACCATCAACAGCAGGAAGCCGATTGAGGGTATCAAATGTCACCAGAGTGCTGTCAGCCCCACTGCCTATTGTGAATACGCAGGAGGATGTTTTTTCACCTGGATTTGCGTGCGTGTGCGTGCATGTGATTGTGGTTGTGGTGGTAGAAGTGTGTGCATATGTGGGATGGATTTTTTTTTTCTTTTTTTCAGATGCAAAAAATTTTGCATGTTTTTACAGTCATTATTAGGGACATGCTCATAAGCAGTTTGTGTCTCTGATGGTGAAGATCTGAACAGTCAAACAGAGCAGGAGCTCATGTGGGTGTGGAGGGGAAGGAGTTCAGGTTATCTTGGCCCCAGGTAGTGAACCAAACTTAGCCAGAGTTCAGAGCAGGGCATCAAGAGAGAGGCTGCAGAGTGTAGACTTAGATATCACCCTTAGCCTGACATCTTGCACTCACATGTCTGTCTGTTCATTTACATAATGCAAAACAGCAATATAAAATGTGAAAAAAAGACAAGGAAAGAATCATACAGTAACAACAGTTGTGCACGTAAAGCTAAAAAAAGAAAAAGCCAAGAGGTTTATTGCATGGCTCCCCTGAAAGAGAAAACATGCACTTCAAACAATACTTCATTTTTCACTTGGCAGCTTTTGCGCAACCTGAGCTGTTAGAACAATTTTAAACAATAGGAACATCTTTTCATTTTTGACTTTTCAAGCGTGCTCCATATTGCACACAATAGCAATCCAGTGCTATAAAGGGACTACGTTGTGTGTCAGGTGTCAGGTGTAACAATAGTATGAAACACAGCCTGCAGATATCCGGTGTCTGATTCAGGGTTCATTTTCAGGCTGGGTTTTAATGATAGAAATAAAATTCAGGTTACGATTAATGTTTGTCTGGGGAGATTAAGTAAATATAGGAGGAGTGTC
>NW_019474457.1:0-1676 GCF_002814215.2 Seriola lalandi dorsalis | reverse complement strand
GCACAACACTCGCCGCTACTGCAAAGACAGACAGAGATATACAAATGCACTCACACACATACACCGACATGTTTATGTATATATATACTGACACAGGTGGACATCTTTAGACACACTTACACACACGCACTCAGAGCCACAGGGAATTTGTAGGTGATTATTTTGTGATTGCATTGTAATGATTGCAGCTTGCGAGGCACTCTGCATTCTGATACCAAGCATCCATATTAATCGCTGTGTAATCGTTCACTGATGATTCTCAACAATGTGTGTGTGTGTGTGTGTGTGCGCATATTAATCAAAAAAGAAAGTTTTACAACAGGTGCTCAAGTTTTGTTAGAATGAGTCGGGGTTTACAGACAGTGTGTGCAAAGGCCAGTGACAGAACCTGTTTAATTCTGCTTCTCCATGCTTGTCTTGTACATTTTCTTATTGAATACATCGAGAAAGTTAAATATTTACTTCTCTGGTACAGTCTTTGAAACTGAACGCGTCCTACTTCCGTTTGCTGCTGTGTTGCCCCACTCCCAGGAGGAATTATGTGGAAGATTGTGCACTAATTTTTCAGCCAAGTCCACGAGGCAGTCAGCAAAATCCTTTTGTTTCTGCAGGACTGCTTTAGGGGGAAAACCTAATATTTGAGGTGACAGCAATGAATGGATGCATTAAATGATCATTACACTACTTGCTGTTTCTGAACTGGATATCGGCGTTCAACATAAACTGCTAATCGCTGTAAAATTATGTCCAGTATAGACGTATCTGCCAACTGTTGCTCTGGATGAAGGTAGCCAATGTAAATGTGGATTTTAGTCAGTCTCAAAGCATTAGCTCGACACTGATTGTGACAATAGGCTTTGGCAGAAAAGTGTACATGAGTTTGGTCCAAAGTAAACCCATTTTGACTTGGCTGCCAGTACTTTCTGAATTAGCTGGCTTGCGATTATAACTCAACAAATATTAAATCCATTATTTCTTGCACTTTAAGCATGAAAATGTAAAATTGGATTGGATTCTCCTCTTTGTAGCATTAAACATATGGGGGGAGCATGAGGAAAAGAAAATGAATCAATACAGCGGAAGGTTGTGCATTTTGCTTTATATCCAGGTTATTGTTGAAAAGGTGAAAGTGGTTTTGGTGGTTTGCGTGTGCAGTCTCATAGATCCAATAACATGGCAGTTGACTCTTTGTCTGGTTTACAACAGAAAATTGTTGTTTTAATGGGATTTTCATGATGATATTTCAACATATACCAGGTCCCGCAAAGGTTTTGCAAAAGCAGCTGTGAACTGAAGTCCTTCACATACACTTCAGCTTTACTGCAGTTTAATAGTGAATCTTTCTACATACAATATGCCAATCAGTTTCACTTACGCTGCACCCTTCCCAGTTTTCACATCAAAAGCCTCATCATGTTGCATATAATCAACAGCAGAATGGTAAAACATTCATGTAGTCCGCTCAAGCGTGCCCACACCCTGAAATAAATTCACCACGACTTTGACGGCATATGCAGCCTCGTGTGTTGTCACCCCCAGCAATGGCTTTCCACTCATGCAGAACTAGTAACAGACACAGCTCAGTGAGCATGGGCCAAACGTGTTTACTCATCATTAGTAACTGTTCACAGACTGGGTGCATAATGCATATGCTTTTTTTTTTTTTTTTTTTTTTT
>NW_019474456.1:0-1676 GCF_002814215.2 Seriola lalandi dorsalis | reverse complement strand
TTTCCTCTCATGCCAATCACTGAATCCTTAGCTACTACCTCAGCTGTAATAACCTGCAGTCCTACCTGTATTTTATGTTTACATTCCTCTACCAGCCACCAGGCACCTGGCCTGCTATGCCAAACATCTCACCCTAACATGACAGGCTGTCATTCTAATAAAACCCTATTGCGTACAGCCTCTGGTTCCTACATTATGGATGGGCAGTCGACACAGCATCTGTCTCCTTCTGCCTCTCTGCTCCCCTTTTCTCAAGTTGAGCTGAATTAGACTTCTTTTGTGTTTTTCAGCAGTTTACAATGTCTCACAGCAGGCGCAAGAGATAAATGAGAACAAGAAGGCATTGTAATCTATGTTGTGATTTTTTCGTGATGTGCCCTTTCTTTCTTTCTTTCTTTCTTTCTTTCTTTCTTTCTTTTTTTTTTGCTTGCAGGAAATTGTGTAGATGATCAGTTATTCTGACACTGCACACACTAAACACATACCTCGAGGGAGTGTTGCTATCAAAGCCAGTGTTTGGGGTATAATCCATTTGAAATGCAGTTATCTGTTATAACTCACAAACAGGGCTGGAGCCGAGCCTGGCTCTGAGGAGAGACCCTGCCCAGATGCTTGGCACAGCCATTGAGGCTGCCTGGCCCACAGCAGGGCCTGCACACTGGGATACTGGTATTACCTCTTGTGTGTGTCCCAACAAATTATCCATTTAAAGACTGCATGGAGAGTTTAGCTCCATTGCCTTCTCTGCCCCTGCTCTATCTTTCTATTTATCTCTCCCTCTCAGTCACTCGCTCTCTGTTTCTCTCCTCATCACTCTCTCTCTTGATTTCTCTCTCAGCCTCTTCTCCAGCCACTGTTTGGACATGCATTTTAAACCCTTAGATGATAGCAATGGTGGTTTATAGTGGGCTCCTCTGAGATAAGCATCACTAATCCAGAAAATGAACATAAGCTCATTGTCATTATCGTAATTATTTTATGAATGTTGTAAAAGGAAATATATTAACTTTCTCTTTCTGATGAGTTTTCCTTGCAGGTTAATTCTACAGTGTTTCATCTATAGGATACTATGAATTCAGCTCATTTTATATTAGATTACACTCATTGACTGCTGGATCCTCAGTAATCACGCAGCTAGTAATAAAATGTCCAACACCGCACTTCAATTCTGGGCATCAAAGCAATAATAACTGCACTAATGGAAGTAAACCAGTAAGGAACTCTTCTCCAATGGGAATATTTTTTGATAGACTTCAGGAAAATGGCTGAAGGACATGGACATTACATTACAGTACATCAGTTATTCATTCACAGCAGAGTTTAGCACCATGTGTACTTCCTTTTGTTAAACTGCTTTTTTAATTTAATTCCCCATGCTAATGGTTCCTTGGGCAATGTTTATTACATGTGCTTGCAATTTCAGTCCTTGCAGATTCCATTATTGCCTCAGCACTGCACACATAAATGTATGGGAGAGTAACTTTGTCCATGGATGTGCCCACAGTGCAAGTGGACAAAATGCAATATGTTGTACATCAGTAGCTCACAACTAGAGGCATTTCACTTAATGGTCTGTGGCACTAATGTCACTGTTTAGTTCTGTAGTGGGTTCCTTGTTTGCCTTTTAGATTGGTTCATGTTGATTGGTGGATATTAAATCAAATTCAGCTGAGCAC
>NW_019474455.1:0-1677 GCF_002814215.2 Seriola lalandi dorsalis | reverse complement strand
GGATGGAGCATTGATACACATTAGTTTCCCTTCAGGATGAACTGTAATCTCTTTGGTGAACTCTGACCTCTCTAGCGCCACCGTTTGGTCAAACTTAAAATACTTTATTTATGACCAAATATCTGCAAAACTAATAAGATTCCCATCAGCCTCAGCTTTGTGTTTACTGTTGATTAGCCAATGTTAACATGCTAGCATGGTTCTGTTAGCATTTAGCTCAAAGTACAGGGCTGCTAACATGGCTGTAGACTCATGTCTCATAACAGAGAATAATCTGATCTGAATCCCAAATTTAATTGCTTTACCTCTATTCTGAGCTGTGGCCATCTTGAGGTAAACGCAAGTAAACATACTGTATAAGGCCGTAAAATACACAGAGCATCTCTGACAGTGCAAAGTCATAAAAATAAATGTGCTGAAAGCTGCCCTAAAATAATCAAAGAGTATTTTAAATGGGTTTATTTATGAGGAAGATTTAGGTCAATATTTGCATTAGTTCCAGTCCGAGGATAATATTTCTGTTTTGCACCTGTGCACCTGAAAGAATGAAAGCATGTCACACTTGTCTTTACAAATAGACATGAGCAGTAGTTGAAGAATGATTTGTCCTTTCAAGCTATGCCAGTGTATGCTCTATTAAATACATGTCCTTTTGATCTGTCTCAAACTATGACATGAATTACAACCATGTACATTAGAAACACACAATGAGCTTAGCAGAGAGCTCAGCCACATTTCACCATGTACCACTGCTATGTTGTACCGCACGGTGGAATCAATTACACACTCATCACATGAATATATCTACTTTATCTTGTTTCTTTTACTGCAAAATATTTAAAATGAATTATTTACCTCCATGTACTGATAAATACTATGTGCTGTAAATGTGTATATTGACTGTACTTGACCGTTACATTTATTGTAGCAGCCTGAAAACTTTAACTTCTTTCAGCTGCAGCGAAAAAGTCCCATTAAGGTGAAACATGTCCATTAATTTTTTATCAGTGTACAATAGAGGAATTTAACTTTTAAATATTTCTTTTTTTATAATTGCACTTGTGGTGTCAGCTCTCCAGACCACCTGTTGATTCCTTTCCCAAAGTCACACACACATGTGCGTTCTGTTTCTTATTTCTCTGGACAGACCTTTTCATCGTCCGTGTGAAAATACTAACAACATGTCAAAACACAACATTCAAGCTGCTGAACTATACAGGGGCAAAAGTGTTACGGCTAATTTTGTAACCGTGTTGCTCAGTTATGGTTTGATCCCGTGCCATCTGGCGACAGCTTTCGAGCAGAGGTTGGCACAACCTTACTTCCATCGCACACCGGTAATGCACACTGTCTATTTATACAGTGTGAGCAAATGGCCGTAGCAGGTTTTGTAGCGTGGTATTAACAAGCAGCGATGTCTGAACAAAGGAACCGATGGATATGCGGTCTTATGTGTGGAGGGCAAAGGGGGATGCTTGACATGACTTCCTCATTGTTGAAAAGCATCCACTTCCTCACATTGGGAGAATGTGGATGGTTTTCAGAGGTGGGGTCGCTCATGTTCTTTATTTCATCCCCCATCCCCCCACCCCACCCCGAGGACTGGGCACAACTGGGGCAGTCTGGGAGAGTCTGCACACCCCATCCCCCACTTGGCAGACTTCACCCTCATTGTTG
>NW_019474454.1:0-1678 GCF_002814215.2 Seriola lalandi dorsalis | reverse complement strand
AAGTTCCGAAACTTTTACCTCAAATTTGACCTTAAATGAAGACCTACCGACAGTAACAGTTCTCGACACTCACTTCTTTACATTTATGAAAGCAGGAATGCAGAGAAAATTCACGATAAATTTCCTGCATGCACAGTACTGCCTTGATACCGCATACTGTATACATTTTCTTCCAGGATTAGATGCAGTGCAGCACACCTGGATCAGTTACAGGCTGACTGCCTTCATTCAGCAGGCCCCATTGATCTAGTCATAAACTGCCAACATACATCTGGAATACACCGCTGGAAATTAAACTAGCAACCCTCTTTTCCTCATCCTTAAAAAGTCAAACCAATTACCCAGATGCAGCTACAGTTAAGCACTCTTTGATCTCCCCTAATCCCAGTGATAATTTGTAGTTGGGATTTGAAGGACTCATTTAAAACGGTGAGCTGCCAGTTGCCAGAGGCCGCAGTAACCGAGAGGGTCGACAAGTGACGTGCAGAAAACAAACATTAAACTTTAACGGGCTCTAACTCTCTTGCGGCTGGTGCTTTGGTAACTCAAATCTAACACAAACACAGGACGCACATCCAAGCTTAGACATGTGTTCAGTATGTACAAGCTGATACACACACATGTACATGCTTTCTGTCTCTAACACAGTAGCTTGCCAGGGGTCAGAGAGTCAGTTATCAAAGCAGAGGGCCTTCTGAAGCAGCAGCGTTGTAATACAGCTCACTGCTGGCAGGAAATTATCTCCAGACTTAACTAGCCTTTCAAAGGAAATAGAGCAACACAGCCCTCATAAACAACTGCATGGAGCTCCTCTGCTAGTGGGAGCAGTGACGAGTACAGTGCCGCATCTGCAGAGATGGTAGCAGGGGGGAAGGTACTTCTTTGCTAAAGTTACACAAAGTGTAATGGGACAAAAAAACAAAAAAACATAACAAAACAAAGGAGGTGTGGTAGCAAAGTGCAGAAACCAAGGCAACACATATTACTGGTCAGACACATGAGCAAATCTTGTCTGCTTATTAACTACAGTGTAAATCCGACAAAATCAAAACCCTGGATTGTATACAAATTTTATTCTCGTTTGTTTTAAAAAGCACAATATTTGATATGAATCGGGGCTACATTTAACCAAATTTGGTACATTTACAGGAATTTAAAACTTCATTCTTGATTTTTAAGTTGACTGCTTCACGAATAAAAATTTAACAAAAACACAATAGCTTATGAACTGTACAATCAAATCTCAAGGTAGGTAAGGTGTAAGGTGACTTGAGAGTAGATGATGTTCGTGTCTTGATACAATAGTTTCAGAAACATTTCAGCTGGTGCATCCCGGTGCACCATTGGTCGAAAGACGCATCTCTTGTAACTGTAAAGTCCATGGTTTGAGTCGGCCAGAGGCCTTTGTTGCATGTCAGTCCCCCTCTCTCTCTCTGCAAGTTTCCTGTCAATCTCTGTCTAATAACGGCAAAAAGCCCCAAAAAATCTCAAAAATGAAAAACATTTCAGCTTATGTTTCTGTAAAGCATATGGTTAGCATATGTCTTCTTCCAGCAGGATACCAGCACAAGAATTTCAGCAAACGTTTCAATAATTGGGTTAAAGCTTGCTATGAAAGAAAAAAATGCCTTTGATAGCACATACTGTATCTCTTGTTCGAACTGAAAGAACCACAAGG
>NW_019474453.1:0-1678 GCF_002814215.2 Seriola lalandi dorsalis | reverse complement strand
GCGCACACACACACACACACACACACACACACACACACACACACACACACTGAACACAGAAGCCTCACATGCAGACACATGCAGCCCCTGTTCAACCAGCTGCAGCGTGGAAGCCACTACTGTACACTGTTGACACACGAAGACATGCATAACTCCACTCCAAATATATGTATCCCAAGTTGAAAAGATTTGAATTTTACTTTAAAACAAGAAAGAGCAGGTCTGTGAGTGAGCAGCATTTCAAACTTAGAGGACGTAATGGCGCCATATTTTTTGAAGTTAGAAAAATAAACTTGCAGACTATTTGCATTAACTACCACTTAATGACCGACTCCCTGTAAACTTAAACTCTTAGGATCCATTTCAAAATCCAAAGCTTTACCTCGTGTATTGTGTTGGCAAACAAATTTTCTTTGCCCAAAATTAAGCTAAAAGGGCGTGCGCAGATCTGGCAAACTGTAGAAGCTGTAATAGGATACTACAACTAATCTCACCTTAATCTTCAACTGCAGACAAACTGGGTTAAGCTTGTCCTATAGGTAGCAACATAAGGTGTGCGTCTCACATAAAGTAAATTATTTTCCTGTGAGACATACACACTACTAACCACAAACATGACGGCACAGCTCCACGAGAGAGAAAAGCTACCACGTGACAAAATTTAATGTAAGAAATAAATCATTATCTTGTTTGATTCTCGTAATGATTACTCGAACACAGGTTCTTTGGTGTAAGCGAGGGAAAGTGGGTCAGCGCTACTCGAGCCAGTGATTAGCTCCAAAACACTCAAGTGTGTAGAAGTAGTGGTATGAGAGTGGTTAGCTGGCTGACTCACTTACACAGGGTACTGAGACATAACAAACACTTAAGACCAAAACATGAGGGACACCGGACGATGGCCAAAATGTGACCAAGTAAAGCATTTCTTTGAATTATCATTTCAAAGGGCAATACTGTGTCTCTGAGTGTGACTGAGTGTATTAAATCAATTTACACAAATGATCTGAATGGAATTAGGTCACAGAAAAGTGCCAGGTCAAATTTACAGTTCTAGTTGATGTTAATAGCTTCTAAGGACACAAAATTACATCAAGCACACACAAAAAAGAATTTTGCAAAAACAAGTCCACAGCCACCCTAGTCACCCTGTAAGGCTGTAGCGAAATGCTAATTTTAGTATGCTAACATGCGCATCACGACAACACTAGCATGCCTATGTTTAACATGTTAATTTGAGGTACAATGATTAGTCGATTGCTAGAAAATGAATTGGCTATCATTTTGATCATCGAATAAATGTTTATATCCAATATTCAACATGTATTCGCCAGTAAACTAACAAAGCAAGACATTTAGAGAAGTTTCATTGTGCTTTTAGAAATTGTAGCAGCCATATGTCACTATTTTTTGACATTTTATGGACATAATCGATCAATTGAGAAAACAATAAACAGATTAGTTAATAATGAACATAATCGTTAGTTGAAACAATAACGTTAGCATTGCTAATATTTGCAAATTAGCACTAAGCACAGGGGTATAGCTGAGACTGTTTTTGTTTTTTTTATTTGGACATAAATGAGTATTTAAAATTTTGGACCTGATTGTGTTAGTAGATGAAAAGCTAGAATCACCAAAACTACAACAATTCCCCCTAAGGCGGACCTGAATGTCCACA
>NW_019474452.1:0-1678 GCF_002814215.2 Seriola lalandi dorsalis | reverse complement strand
CGCCGTTCTTTTTTCTCTTCTGCACATACGCTATAACATCTGCAATTGTACAGTAAGTCAAAGCAAAATTAGCTACCATTTCATGTACATCATAATTTCAAATTATGTAACTACAGATGTTAATGGTTGATGTAATGTAACAAAAACTGATTTAACCTCTACAACATACCGTCTATGTAGAGGATTTTCACACCCCACTCCAGAGCATTTGACAGAATCTTGTTCATTTGTACCCTCTCCTAAAACAAACAAGTGTCTATTAGCCCAGAAAAGAAAAGAGGTAATTAAAGTTCCTTTGTAAACTCATTAGTGTTGACTTAACAAACCTGCTCTTTCACCACTCTCTCCACCAAAGACTTCCCTCGACTTGTGACAAACTGCAAAACATCAACAAATAATCAAAATTAAAGTTGTTAAAGAGTGCTGGTAAGACGTGAGACACGACGTAAAAGCATATCTTTCTTTATCTTGAGGTGAAGCATATGAAACAATGACAGACATGCAATAGATGTTGCAACAGAGAAAGTGAACTCACTGTGTCTGCTTGACCCTGAGACCTGTTTTTAATGTTGTCCCCATGGCTGCCAGGCCGCTGTGGGTTTGAACGAGGGTGAGGTGAACTCGGTCCAGAGTCCGGGCTGGGGACAGGAGTGTCCTGTCGGAGGCACTGTACATATTTGGCCTCCCTCTTGTTGGACACTAGATACTTAATTTCCTTACTGAAGAACTTCTCAACAGTCTGAGAGACAGACAAGGGAAAGACAGGATAAAATTTTTGGGACAGCTTTAACACCTTTATAACAGTCTCTTCCAGAAAAACAACTGCAGCGCAGAGTATGTTGACAGTGGTTTTGAATTTTGGTACTAATCAAAACATGTCCATAGCACAGAGTATTGAAAACTGTCAAGCAGCAAAGGCTGGCATTGAATGTCCTAGTCAGATTCATCTTGGGTTTTTTTTAAGTCTGATATTTTCTGATTTAAATCTACATTTCGCCAATTTAAGCCTTTTCTATCCAGGCCAGAGTTCTTGCCTGTAAGTATGTTTGTTGTTTTGTTTGTTACTGTTTAATGTAATGTTTATTGTTATTTAGTCTGTATAGAAAATTCATAATCTAGTATCAGCACAAAAACAAAAGCATAGCATTTGTACTTATGTTGAAAAACATCAAACAACACCCATCCCTTGTGTCTTATTGTAATCATCATAAATAGTATCATAATGGAGATGAAGACTCAGCATAGTTCAAGGGCTAACTGGTGAAAGTCTACGATAATGTCATATGGACAAAAAAGATGTGGGTCTATATCAAATGCAGGATATTGTGATCAAAAAACATGACATTTTGTGTTTTGAATAAGTCTGTAACGCTAACTAAATAGCTTGTGTAATCGTGGCAAAATGAAGTTGACACAAGATAAATGACAGTAAAGCTTTCTGACAGTCAAAAAGGAACCAAATCTGTTTTTGTCTCACCCCTCCCAGTTCTTTGATGTCACTCTCCAGTGTCTCTGCTGTTCTATTTGATGGCAGGTCCAGGTAAAATACTCTCCCAGCAAAAGGTTTGCTTTGAGTAGAAGACGACACACGCGACGTTGGCTTAGCTTGGCTCAGTGTTGTCTTGTCCCCAGTGTTGACGCCTTTTCCTAAAAGACAATCATTAAAGTCACAGAGAGA
>NW_019474451.1:0-1678 GCF_002814215.2 Seriola lalandi dorsalis | reverse complement strand
ATCTATTTATTTAAAAGTGGACTGACTCAGGTCAGGGTTACATACTCTGCAATGAGTCAGCAAAAAAAAAAAAGGCATTTTATGGAACATCTACTTTATGGGCATCTGATCAACATTCAACTGTCCAAATAAAAAGTTGAGAAATCTGCTGATTCCCCTTTTTTTTAAAACATTTTGAAGGATTGTGCAGCTTTGATACTTTAAATATACTTTTATAATATATTCCTGTTTCCAATCCCAACGGCCCTAGAATAACTATAACTATAATACTGCTTATACTCCCTCTCTATAAGTTATCTATGCTTCCTACCAATTACAAGGTAACAGAACCTTGTGATTAAATATTATTAACATGTATTTTAGATTCAAACATTTTAATTAAAGGATAACATAGGTTTTCACTATTTAGCTGTACAGCACACACTAATAAATGTCTGCATAGTATATTATTCATACTCCCGTTGCACTATTTTTCACATAATTTCCTCTCTAACTGAATCCATTTTCTTCATGGTAACAGGAAAACTTAGCCCCAGCAGTATTTGCAGTGACTCACCTCAATGTCAGGTTTACCAGCTGACAGCAAAGAACTCACATGAATAAACTCAAGAGCAGCCAAATCCTCAATCTGGAGGCAAGATCAAAAGCAGTGTCTAATTTATGTGCCTCTGATTTTTATACCTTTTTTTTTTTTCACAGCATCAAAAAAAAGGTTCACTTAAGATTTAAATGAAAATACTTGCTTTACAGGGCAAAAAGAAAAAAAGCAATAATTCCATACAGATTCCATATAGTCACTGATTATACCTTCATCTGGATCCCCGCTGCATCTCAGTTATTACTGATTCATTACTATCTGTATTATAGTTTACTTCAACTACTGTTAACTCTGTTAAATCCCATTGGCTTTAAAAAAGGTCTATAGTGTAAGGTAAGTGTTAGGATACAGACAGATAAAAAAAATCACAAATATAAAATAGTACAAAGAAAACCGTGTACTGACCAAGGTAAAAGGCTGTAGTGAACAATAAAAAATATTTGGAAACATCTTTCCCGTCATGACTTACAAAGACTTTGGATTTGGACCCAGGATGGAACAGTCCTCTGATTACCACACACAGCTGTGCCTAATAAAAATATTTTATCAGTAAGCCTACTTCACTAAACTTAAGCCTGAATTGTAATTTATTCTTCTATTCTTAATTCCACCTATATTAAATTGGCTTCTTGATACCAGCCACACAAACCCCTCCTCTTATCTTAAAGCATCAGGACATTGTCCTCAAAACCGAAATCCATCCACTCATCTAGTATCACGTCCTGGATCTTCCCAACTTGCACCACCAAAGGCAGCTCAAAAAAACCCCATGAAATCTATTGTGAAAGTTATAGGCTGATATTTCAATATTTGGCAAATGACAATAAAGGAGGAGGTGTTATTAGTTCGATTTACAAATCAACATGAACCTTAGCTCTTGTGTTGAGTAATATTGACTCTGTAAACACGACTCTTATGAGAGTCAGACACACTGCAGCTTCTCTAATACTTTGATAAATAAAATATTTTAAATACTACAATACTCAATGCCCCCAAAACTGCATTTAACTGTCTTGATAAGATGGATACAGTACTAGGCCTCATTATCAAATCAAGTAATCTTAGGATAAGGATGTTACA
>NW_019474450.1:0-1679 GCF_002814215.2 Seriola lalandi dorsalis | reverse complement strand
AAATAAAGCGAGAGAGAAATGTGAGGCAGAAGAGATGAAGGGAAGAGATGAGAGACAAACTAGAAATATCGTTTGTGCATGTGATTTAGTGAGAGAGAGATATAGAGACAGGTACTTAGAATAGATTGGAACTGTTCAGAGAGAGAAAAGAGCTGGAGATCATCAGCCCTGTATTCAAAAAGGATCTTTATGTGAAGAGCATTGATCATAACCCGGCAGGAGAGATATTGATACACTAGATAGACGGATGGATAGAGAGATGCTACCTGTAGGTGGCAGATACAAATTGTTGTCACATGTCTATTAAAATAAACATGCAATATTATTTACATTATCCACCACTATTCTCCTGCACTGCTTCCAGTGCTCTCCTGCTTTATCAACCCTTTTCCTCATATATTATTATTAATGAATGCACACACCCACAATGTGAATGATTTGAGCTCAGGCATTTGTGAGGCTGTCATTCTGTGGCATGCCTCAGCCCCATCAATCCCCCTCATCTTTTCCTGTATTAGACCTGATGACTGAGCTAAACTTTACTATACATCAGAGCACTTTGAATTACAATCCTCTTCACACTCCAGTGTAATGATGAAATTGGCTATCTCCCATTTTACAGTTACCACCACTGGATATTGCCAAATGTAATTATGGCAGAAAATGAATGACTTCCAGCTTCGGTTTGACTTTAGCTGCCTCATCAACTATGTTGTATCTCTACAAGGTGATGAGGGTCAGGCATAGTAAAGTGCTTGATTGATTTAGGAAGCACATAGTTCACAGTTTAACTAGTTAGCCAAGAGCTAGGAATTTACAGAACTATGAGACTGCTTCATGTATTTGGTGATACTCTTTTTTTGTACACAATGAAAACTGATATTACACCTGTATTGCAATGTCTACAGTTATTTGAAAGAATGCAGTTCACAGCGGGTTCAGATTTAAGGAAGAGTTGGATGGTGATGTATTTGTTAAAGGAAAAAAAATACTCACAGAAACATACATTTTCATTAAACAAGTTGGAAACCATATCATTTGAAATTGCTCCCTGTCTACAGTCATCTGCAAAAGATCTGCCCACATCATGCTTCTTGTTGTGTATGCTGAACCATTACCAGCAGCACTTATTTCAGTGGATCCTCAAAGATATCTCTGGGGTCTGGAGCAGCAATCACTTCCCTGCACTGCATCTCAATGAGAGAGGAGAGGAGAGGAGAAGAGACGAGAGGAGAGGAAAGGAGAGGAGAGCAGAGGAGAGGAGAAAGATTGTGGCTCTCCAAGGAGTTGGTAAGGGGAAGGGAGAAAGGATTAGGGTAAAATAGAGTTCAGTGGAGAGAGATGAGAGTTACCAGAGGGATGGATAGCAGAGGAAAGGAATGTGTCAAGTTGAGGAGGACAGTAAAGTAGGAAGGTGGAGATTATTATAACTGAAAAAATAGGAGAGGAGAGTAGCGATCATGTGGTGGCTCTCAGTGCCTTTAAAATACCATTTTAAAGTGCTACTAGACAACTTTTTTGTTGTAGCTAATCATTATGAAATAAATGTTGATTGTAATGTATGACTAGAATAATGGCACAATCTGCATTTAGATTGGTTCCCTATAGGCCTTGCTTTCACTGTTGTTCTGTCTCGCTCTGCAGAAAAATTAAGCACAAAAGAAGTGTGTGTGCCACTG
>NW_019474449.1:0-1679 GCF_002814215.2 Seriola lalandi dorsalis | reverse complement strand
TTCTTCATTCTTCTCCAGGCCCTGGCCACTGAGAAAGATGAGAAGAGGCGACACGCCTCTTTTAAAGCAGCAGTCAAGTCCTTGCTTGGGAAAGAGTGAGCTTCTCTACATTCCCTCTCTCATTCTATCTATCTCTGTAATGTGGTAAATGGCGTTCTCTTGTGTGGTTCACCTCTCTTAGATAGGACTTTGACAAGAGCCGAGTTGGTGGCTCAGCCAATAATGGTAGTGAGGTGTCTGAGAAATACAAAAAAGACAAGATAAAGCCAGCTAAGTATAGCAAGCTGGGTCGAGATGGGGCTATGAGTGGTCCAGTAATGACCTCCGGAAGCCTCCTATGGGATTTACACAGTGAATGGAAAATAAAGAATGATGATCCTTATTCCTCAGAGCAAGTGTGGAGATGATATATGGTCAACTCCACATTTCCACATTTACAGTACATTTAAGCAGACAAACACAAGGGCGCACCAACCCACATTAGCACAGTCCAGAGTGAGCACCATTAAGATACACCCCACATTAGTGTCTAATAAGGTTTTCTGCAAAGCTACACCGTAACACTGTTTCTCAGTCAGATCGGATGCTTCCTATACCAGACAGGTTGATCAATAACACTGAATAAAATACTTTATCTCCTGCCTTATTAGGGTGCTGAGTTGGATAGTCCCCACTATAGACTGAAAGACATTTTTATTATTTAAGGATTGATTGATTGATTGATTGATTGATTGATTGATTGATCACTCTGCAGTGGTGGGATGGGAATGACCAAGCCCCTTGTTGTATTTTTTCTGAAATATTATCACATTACAAATATTGTGGATTGATAAAATTATTAAAGGATCCATTCCTTAAATGTGAAAACTGCAAGTCTAAAGGAAATAAACATCATTGTGCATTGACAGCCACATGTGTTACAAGAAATTAAACAATGAATGAGTAGTACCCTCTCCTGGCTAATTCAAGCTTGCAGAGATGCAGCATGTGCTGTATCTGTTGACTGTCTGCCATATTGTTGTTATACTTCAAGGAACCTGATCGCCTGTGCATCACAAGCAGATATAACACACTGTTGTTGAGCTGAATTGTTGAAGCTCTGAGACTGTTTTAGATTTGAAAATAAAAATGATACATTTTATTTCATTCATAGTCAATAAATTCATGAATTCCCTGGGAAATCAGGGGCAAGTGATGCACTATAAAATATGTCACAGATTCTGATCTAGGCCATCCATATTCTGCTACTTATCAGAGTCCAGGTCATGGTGGGAACGGGCTAAGCGTGGCCATTGTTTATTATATGCTGGTTAACATTAGCAGAAACCATAAGTGAAGTGATAAGAGTGATTATGTGATTAAGATTATTTTATCATACTGACTACTAAAGGAGTCTTTTCACTACTGACATAAAGGATTGGTCTGGTCACTTGGTTATAAATAGCTGGGTAGTGACAGAGAGTACGAACACATTATGCAGCTCTGCATCATATACAGATATCAAATGTGAGATGGGGTCAGTTGTCTTTGGTATCACACAAATCTCAGTTGCAATCTGAGAGTGTAAAGCCTAATGTCTTCTGAGGGCAGTTATTTGTTTAAAGAATGACTTTGTCAGAACCCCACAGCAGTATTATGTATTTTCAGATGTCCAGGGACTAAACCAAGATCAGAGCCCA
>NW_019474448.1:0-1680 GCF_002814215.2 Seriola lalandi dorsalis | reverse complement strand
TGTGTGTGTGTGTGTGTGTGTGTGTAATATCTGACTGTCAGTCAGTCACATTCAGTAAATGGAGTCCTCTTGCTCCCCATGGAGCCCTGTCAGTCACCAACACAACAGCTCTGTCTTTTACAGGAGATCTTTGATCTTAAGGTCCTTTTCAATCTGTTCCTGCCACTCATCATCTTCCATGGAGCTTACACCCTTAATCAGGTAAGACTGCTGTTCTGACATGTCTCCTAAAATGGGGAAAAAAGACATTATCAAAGGACTGTTCTGGCTGGGGCATCAGTTTGAAGAAGCACTGCCTTATATTGTTACATTAAATTTAAGTGAATTATATTTATAGTGATGTATATCATAATGTATTAGGTGAATGATTGTTGACTTGTTTGTTTAATTGGTGTTCCTTTCATTTACTCTTCTAGAAACGATTCTTTGAGAATATGGGATCTGTTCTGACCTTTGCCTTTTTGGGGACCATAATCAGCTTTATAACCATAGGGTAAGAAGTCTTTGGTCATTCACACAAATTAACACAACAAAAAACACAATAAAACACACAAAGGTCAAGGTGTACAGAAGTAAGAGAATAGCTGAGATACTGGATAACTGGATATTAGATAATGTACTGAAAACAGGGAGTTTTTACAGCCCCACAGTCATAATGTAAGACAATTTTTTGGAAATAACAAGCATTTTTTGGTTTGGTTTATTGACAACATTCTTATTTATTTATGTGATGATGTGTCTAAGTTGCACCAAGAGTGTTTATTAAAACCACATTCTTATTTATTAATAAAATACAACATATGAAATTTGATCAGTGATAGAACAATGAAGTCAAGCTTTGTACTCATTGTCTTTGTTCTTTTCTCCCGATGAAATCAAATTTTCAGTTAATATTTTCCTCATCAATAGAAATTATAATGTATTTTACGGTTTGTAAATCAATTCTGCACTACATTCTTATACAATACAGTATGTGTTGTCATAGTATGATGTTTCTGCATATAGTATACAGCATATAGAAATGAACAAATCAAACAGGACTGTCTGTTATTTACTATTTTGTTCGGATAAGATGTATAATATCCCTCACAATCAGAAAGATGTAACACTTATGTTTTGTACGTAAGGATCTTTCTGGAGCTGTCTCATCACATCTGCAATTAACTCAAATTATTTGCAGCTGTGAGTAGCTTCTTTGGTTGATTGGTGCAGAGCATCAGGATACAATAGGCCTTTTTTGTCATAGCAGGAAAAGCACAGGTGTAGCTAATAACATTAATTACTGCTCTGTTTTAAGTGTCCCAGTAAGCTATTCCAGTGTGCCAGCATGCACAACAGTGAGACTCTGGAACTGACTGACATGAAACCAAGCTGCCATTAATGTTATTAATTACAGGTTTTTTTACTATGATAACTGAACATGTCTGTAAAACCTTTGTAGTGTGCATGAACAGCTCAGTCAAAAAAAAAATCAAGCAGATTTAATTTAATTTCGGGGGGTGCCCCAGTGGCTCACCTGGTAGAGCGTGTACCATTTAGGCTTACTCTGCACCACAGCGACCTGGGTTCAGGTCCAGCCTGTGGCCCTTTGCTGCATGTCATGCCCTCTTTCTCTCCCGAACTTTCCTGCCTCTCTCACTGCGGCTATAGAAACAGCAAAATGCCAGAAAACTTAAAAAA
>NW_019474447.1:0-1680 GCF_002814215.2 Seriola lalandi dorsalis | reverse complement strand
ATACAGGGATTAAATAAACCATATTTTAACAATTTCTAACAATGTCCTTTAGTTTTATTAGATATTTTATATTTTTTATATGTAGACATATATGGACAGACGGATGGACGGACAACTCGAAAACATAAAAAATGAGGGGATTATGAAAGTCACTAGGATCTATCCTCTGAGGACCATGAATGGCAATGAATTTCATGACAATCCATCAAAAAGTTGTCGGCTGTTTCATTCTAAACGAAAGTGGTGGACCGAGCGAACAACATTGCTATCTTTACAGCTACACTGCAAGCATGGCTAAAAAAGTTGATTGGAGCAACTTTAACTCTAACAGAGATCAGTAGGCACAAATTAGTTTGAAGTCTTATTCTGTGGAGTGCATATAATTAATGATGGATAAATTACCAAACTTTGGTGTTGCTGGGCAGATTTCACATTTATTGATAAACTGTGATTGACGTTACATCAAACTGGAATGTGATTTTGCATATGACAGTGCCGCTGCCTAACTGTTTATTTAAGAAAGTATCTACTGACAGCACGTACAGCAAGTCTGTCTGAATGAGCTGAAATTGTGGTGAAGTCAAATACACTACATCACATTTGAGTCCTTACTCAGCATGGAAGTGACTCAGATTCGGTGAGTGAAAGTCAGTCTGACCTTGCACAGTGACACACCTACTGTAAACTCGTCAAGGCTTGTACTATCCGGTCTTATATGGGCCTCTGGGATTTGAAATTTTTCATGTTGCACAATGAATTGATATTTGTGTAGTGACAACCTAGAAATGCAAATCTTCCCTGCTGACAAAACTTAATTAAGGTAGTTAAACAATAAATGACTGAGGAAATGGATGATGTATGGCCTATGTAACATGTGTAGGTAAGGTCATGAATCACTTTTTAGCCCCTTAGCAACCTTACCTCTGTCAAACTGTAATATACACAGCAGAAATTACTATTGACTGATGTTGCTTGGGCTTTCCTCCAAGTAAACATCCTTTAGTAAAATCATAGGGACCGAACTGACCTCCAGGTTGTTGAGAGTGTTGAACTCCATGAGGTCGTGGAGTCGGATAAAGGCCTCGTTGGAGTACTGGAAATTGAAAGTGGAGAAAGGTGACTCGGGGTCGTCAAAAATGTCAAAATCCGCCAACTCCTTCTCCTTCTCAGTTTCTCTGGGAACACCTGTAAGTAAAAGTATTCATTAAAGTAATGAGTAAGACTGTTAATAAATACATAAAAATCAATGTCTTTAAAAACTGATCCCAAGACTCGGTATCAAGACTGGGACAAAATACATGAAATATGTTGTGTTTAAAAGTTCTGACTTAGGAAACAGCAGTTGACAAAATCTTCTCACTCCAAGGTCTGTTTATTTAGTCTGACTACACAGGACTGAGCATGATTGACAGGCATCCTGTTGATAGATGATAGATAACTATAGCTACACTGTTATTATAGTTTGACTATAAACAATATTTGAATCTCCAGTGCTGGCACAGCGCTAAGATGAAGTGGTGAGATAATGTGGAGATGGGCAATAATATAGCAATATAATGAAATAGTATTTCTAATGTATAATATTGTTATCAGCTGATGTTGACCCTAGTTTTCCCCACGGAGGGAAACATTCCCATTTGTCCAGACAGATTTCCCTAGATAAACTTTTTTTTTTTTTTT
>NW_019474446.1:0-1680 GCF_002814215.2 Seriola lalandi dorsalis | reverse complement strand
ACACTTCCAAAACTGTCAATGCAAAATCCAGCTAAACTTTTTCAAATGCTGTGTAATATGTTAATATGATTCACTATCTTCCTAAGTTTAAGATATGTCTCTCTTATGCCACCTATAGGCAAGTTGCTGTAACTATCCACACTGATAATGCTAAAATCCTGTATATAGATTGTGTCACAAATGGCTGTATCCTTCTTATTGCCTTCAGTTAATATTTACATATAGAGACGTTGTTTTGTATGAGGTTATCATTTTGATATATTTTTATAAAGCTGTTTGTGTGTTGATCTCATGTTATAATTGTATACATTTATATGATGTGAATTGAGTGACAAATGAACAGGTGTCTGCACACACTGAATGGTGCTTTGGAAGCTTTTAAAAGCTTTGACACACAAATATTTGCTGAGTATTTCATGATCAATAAAGAAAGAAAAAAAAATCAGCACGTCTAAATCAAAGCTGCATAGTTTATTGGTTGTAGTACACTAGTGGACGTATTCGGCTCCTTCAAGAAAGGTAGAAATACCAGAGTGGAAAAGGTTCTATTACAAGTAACAGTCCTGCATTCAAAATGTCATTTAAAGGAGATATTTGTAAGTTTTGCTGTTGCTACATTGCTAGCGTTAGCATACGCAGCTGTTTATTTACAGAAGCAACGTTGCGAGTTCAGCATCAAACTTCATTCCTTTACTCACCAACATCTGTCTGCAGTGGTGGAAAGCAACGCCAGTGTTAACTTTTGTCTCTATCACGTCTTTTTGCCCTGAAGACATGTTTATTTCAGCTGTAAAGTTGGGCACTTTAACATGGGAGTGTATGGAAGTTGACTCCCTTTTGGAGCCAGCCTCAAGCTGCCATTTGAAGAAGTGCAGTTTGTGGTAGTTTCGTGTTGGCATCATTTTTCAGCCTTGGAGGTTGCGGCTTGATTATAACCTCTTGTCTTGTAAACACATTGAAGGCCAAAGCTCTTGTCAAGCGACAATCTTCACCCACTCACACCTGCTCACCGGCAAGAAATCACATTTGGGAAGAAAACTTGAGAAAATGGCCTCTTTAAGTAAAGGAACAAAAGTATCATTAGCAAAATGTACTGAAAGTAGGCCGATCAAAAGTATTCATTATGCAAAAAACATCACTCCACTCAGAGTGTGATATTATTAAAAATAAATTCGTTCATTAGCAAATGGTAGCATGTTAATGAGTGAGACTAAGATAGTGAACACTGAAAACATTCCTGTTAAACATTAGCATCTTAGCATTGACACCGTGAGCCGGAGATGTATTGATGAGGTGGTGCATACATACACATACTGTATATAAAAGCACACATAATATATACATATTGCTCAGTAAAACCATGTTGTCATCATGTTAGCATGACCTCAGTGCCTGTAAGTGCAGCCTCACAGAAGCATTACTCATTGAATTCTTATTATAATTATTATTACTCTTATCAGTGTATACAGGACATACTTCAAATGCTCTGACTCTTTTTCCTCCATGTTAGAAAAGAGGAAACAGTTGCTATGTGCCAAAAAACATCGTTTTTTTTATAGAGAATGTACTGTACAAACAAGGTAATAAATGTGTTGCTTATTACTACACACAGTGGAACAATACCGACAGATTTACTGTCTTTGCAGCTGTGGTGGAGGTGCCATGGGTTTGTGATTACAG
>NW_019474445.1:0-1681 GCF_002814215.2 Seriola lalandi dorsalis | reverse complement strand
ACAGAGATGGAAGGACTTTGATAGAGTTAAATGGGGGAGAAAACAGCTTGAATCTGGCAAATGGTCAGAATTTTTTGTTTTTTTAGTTCAAAAATTCTTCATTAAGATCCCCTCCTGAGTTGTTGCTGTCCTTTCTGTGTTCAGAGAGAAGGATGAAACCTCTTCTCCCTCGAACCAACTCCTACTTGGTCCCTATCCAGCTCCCCGTCACCTCCTCCGTCTACCTGCCGTCCTCATCGGCCCCGTTTCCCCCCGCTTGCCCGCAGCAGAAACGGAACATTTCAAGGGGGGCCAAGAGAGTGCGAATAGCCCCTAAGGTAAAGACTCTGTCATGCACTGCAGAACTACGGCCGAATCCAACTGCACACTCTTGAAGTATTACATTTCATGAATACATTTTAGATATTTCATCATGTGTAGTCAGCTCTGCAGGAATAAAGTTGTTTAGGGTGGGGTAGATTTCTTATTAATGTGCAGGACACAGTCCCTGGTTGACTTAAGTGCATGCTTGAATTTCTGACAGGTGACACACAGTGATGCCCCAGCTGTGGTAGTGTATCCTCAGAGGAACAATGACCAGGAGATGAAGGTGGAGATGAAGGAGGAGCCGGTCTGTGTTCCGATTAAATGCGAGACTCCTAAAGCTCTTCCAAAGAGACAAGCCAGCAGCTCCAGGCGTAAACAGCGCCTGGTTCACTCTCTGCATGAGGAGCCCGTCCTCCTCTGTCCTGATAATACTTTCTTTGACTCTGGCGTAGCCTCTGACGCCTCCACCTTCCACGACATGCAAGATAGCGAGCTGGATGAGCACCGGCATGAGGAGCACAGCCCCGACCGGGAGTTCTCCTTCAAGACCCCCATAAAAAGTAGCAGCCACCTGGCCTCCTCCACCCCCAGCAAGGCCCCCTCTAACGTCTTACCCGAGCCCTGGAAAGTGACCCCTGTGGGAAAAGAGAGCCAAAACTTTCTGGACTTCAGCCCCATTCGCACACCAGGCGGTCCCGCTGTCACCCCCCGGCACGACTACACCACATTCAGCTTCAACAGCACTCCCTTTAAAGACTGGCCCCTCTTTAACTCCCCCAGAGAGCTGCTCACATCCGCTCCCTCCAGAGTGACCGGACCCACAGACTCTCCCATCGAACACCTCCGAAGCAGCTGCTCCAGAGAGCTGCTTCAGGCGGGAAGCTCCACGCCGGCTAACCGCTCGATCACAGAGGGCCTTGTCCTGGATACCATGAACGACAGCCTGAGCAAGATACTAGTGGACATTAGCTTCTCTGGTCTGGATGATGAGGACCTAGGTATGGCTAACATCAGCTGGTCTGAGTTCATCCCACAGTTCAAGTAGCCTGAGGGCCAGAAACACATTTCCTTTTGTTGACATGGCAGTGTCATATGTTTTCCAAAACACTATGGGCGGGAGCGCCCACACAGAAACAGCAAAGCAGGTGCAAATGTAGGAAAAATGAAAAACCAACTGTGGAAATTTGGATTTCAGATTTTGAGAAGGTCTATTGGGACTATAACAACTGGGTTAACAGGAACATTACGTTGTTTCATAATGATAACTGGAGTTAATCAGCTTGGTCAGGGTGAGATGCCGAAGACGCAAATACATGCGGATGACATTAGGCGTCACCAAGAACATGAAGCATAAGTTTAGAACTATAGATATTTA
>NW_019474444.1:0-1681 GCF_002814215.2 Seriola lalandi dorsalis | reverse complement strand
ATGTCCGGAGGGATCTTCCTGGGGAGTGGCTTGGGTGGCCTGGCGGGGGCCTGCGAACAGTCCATCGATGCTTGGAGGGAGAGAAATAAAACTCATGAGCCTGGCACACAGGAATAAACTTGAGGGTGTTATTAGTGGTCAGGGAAAATTTAGTAGACTAAATGCTGCTTGTCACAGAAAGAAAGTTTTTACATTTTTCCCCAAACCTTCAGAGTTTTGACTTTTATCATTAAAGGGGCTTAGTATGCATTTATAATACAAGAGGTTATAATATGTCCTCTGAGCGGCTCAAGGGCCGAAGCTAGCCGGTTACCATGCTAACTTAAGTACAGGGAAAACAACTGACAGAAATAGAAACAAAAGAAAAGTCAACATGTGGAGGTGCCTTCCACCTCTGCTGACAGCTCTTAGTGAGTAAAGGAATGAAGTTGAATGCTAAACTAGCAGCATTTCCTCTGGATTGCTAAGTAAACAGCTGTTCATGCTAACGGTGACTATGTAGCAGTGGCAGAAGTTATAAATAGCTCCTTTAAGTAAAGACTGTCTTTCATATGTAGAAATCAGATATTGAGGTAGTCGCTGCATGTTTGTCTTTGAGGTCCTGGGGTCTGCCTGCTTCAAGTGAAACTAGGTACATCTTTTAAAGTAAACACTACAGAGACTATAATCTGTTTAGGAAGTCAAGTTTCAGAAGTCCTGTGGTCATCATGGAAAAAGCTGGTAAGGACTTCATGGTCATGTTAATTAGACTCTCCCTGCCCCTGAGAGTGTACGTGAATCTTAAAGTATTTTCTTCTTCTGAAAACTTTTCTACCAGATATTCTTTCTTCTTTGCTTCCATAAAGAGGCTCATACTTTTTCAGATCTTAATTCCTATTCCCATTTTCACACATTTATACCCTTATCAAGACCTGTGTGCAGTTCCTCATGTAGTCTTTGCTTAGAAGGAGATGTAAGTCTACCATGACTACCTGGTAAATGGTCGTACTCCAGGCAGGCTCTGGAGCCTTTAACATTTTCAGTGTGTCGTCTGACTGGAGGCAGAGGAGCGGCACTGTTCGGCATGTCAAACACTGTGTCTAGACCACAGATGACACAGTAAAAGTCAAGTCAACAATCCTGTTGCTATCTGTCAGTCAACAAAGTAATGTGTGTGATGTGTGTTACATTTTCCACAATCCAGTTAGCATAATACAGAGAAAAGTATTAGATTAGGAAATGACACTACAGTTACATCTCACTATATAACTTTGATTAGAATGAGATGTTGTGGGTTTGCCAGCTCACCAGGGTTTAACAGCAAGTGCTCGTGTCCAGAGGAGGGCCTGTGTGGTCGTGCTATGACGGAGGAGGAGGACGTGGAGTTGCAGGATGAGGACAGTGAAGAGGAGGAGTGATCGGTAAAGCTGTGCCGCGCCGGTGGAGGGGGAGGAGGGGAAGGAGGAGGCTGGGACAGAGGGCAGTTGTTGAAGGGTTCCTCTAATGCTGAAACACAACAGAAGCCACAGACAATACTGAGCTCTCTGCTCTGCCCTGATTCACAGTTTATACTTATTCCACGATGAGGTGGCTGAATATAAAGTCTGAACCATATACTGGGGTTACATGTTGGAGAGAGGCTGAAATGCTGCCTTTTTAGAGGAAAGCCATGAGAGGAACTGGGATAGGAGGTGCTCGAGGG
>NW_019474443.1:0-1681 GCF_002814215.2 Seriola lalandi dorsalis | reverse complement strand
GTGTTGAATTGACAGTATCTAAATGGAGGTGAAAAACTAACCTGCTGCTTCTCGGGCGACATTGATCGATTGATTGATTGAACGGTAAGTAACGCCACGTAAGGCCACAAGTAGAGACAAGGGGTCGCATACATGTTGACTCGACTGTTGCATTCATTAATTTTTACCGTGTTGTTGTTGTTGTTGTTGTTGTTGTTGGGGAAATAATCGTTGAATCGGATGCTGCAGCTCTGACTTGACTGTTCAGTATGGTTGACAGACTTCAATCATAGCTTCCAACCCTTTTAACACCTGTTACCCGGACATTCAAAGTCTACTTATTTCTTTCAGGAATAATCAAAGAGCATGGTGAGGACTTCTGCCAAGCAGAAGTGAACAAATGACCATGAGCAAAAAAAATGGATCAACAAACGTGTCTGAGGTGGAGGAACATATTTCTCTGAAATATGAAA
Source organism: Seriola lalandi dorsalis (assembly GCF_002814215.2). Taxonomy (NCBI): domain Eukaryota; kingdom Metazoa; phylum Chordata; class Actinopteri; order Carangiformes; family Carangidae; genus Seriola; species Seriola lalandi. The sequence continues at coordinate 1,229 of NW_019474443.1, read as the reverse complement.
TCAAGAAGAGGCTTGGAAAGGGGGTGAGTGAGTATTTTTTTATTCTTAATGTAATGGATATTGAATTTAATAAATCAACTTTCATCATAAAATTAATAACGCAACATAAAATTAATAACTCTCCACTCTCAATATAATATAATATCTCATGCATCTACAAAAGTCTTTTAAGTTTCACTTCCATTTCGTTTATCAGGCATCAAAAGTGTTGCAATACCCATGTCTACAGTAACCCTTTTCTGCCAGTGCACTAATGTTTACAACATCTTTAAGCTCTTCTGTACTTTAGCTTTAATAGAAATTCCTGAAATTCTCCAGACTTAAGGTCCTCAGCGAATACCAGTATTGTAAGCAAGGGGTTTATTTACTTTGGCAGGACAAACTCTTTCCTTGCAGATCAGCTGATGTGTGAGGACACTTGTGAGTCCAACCCCTTTGTTTTTCTCTTTCCTGGTACGGTTGCCACAGGACTAAAAACAGCCTGGTTTTCTTTCCATAGAAAGTCCACAGAGGCTCACAAATTGCTGCTCTGCTTTAAATGGTCAGGTGTTAACTGCCACGTAGACTTGTCATATTGGCTAACTAGGCATACCTGAGGGTGACTGTGGCTAAGGTTACACAGCTGTTCAACCTGTTTACGGTTGACCAATGGGATAGATGGTAGCATCCTGTGCAGTGATGCTTCAGGGAACTCAACAACAGTGAGCAGCACAGCGGTAAATGGCTTTAGAAAGTCATAAAGTGGTTTTACAGCAGGAAAAAGTGCTTTAAAGTGTTCTGAATAGTATTGTGTTTTTTTATAAACCAATTCATCTCTCTTTTTCTGCAGCCTAACAGTGCACTCTGATGCTCTGCTTCACTGCTGCCTCTGTTATGCTTGATTTCACTTCCTTTATCAGCACCCTCCCTTCACCATAGTCAGAGCTGTAGCTACTATTGAGGACTCAGAGGTCATATCCTTACGTATTTTTTTTTCTTGGAATATGTTGATCGGAAGTACAGTTGACCTCTTTCTATTACAAAGTTACACATGGTGGCTTTTAAAAATACGCATACCAATATTCTTAAGGCTCACTGACCTTAACTTTGACACTTTTTAGGCCAACGTTCCTGACAGAGTAGAGACCAGTTTTTAGATGATCATGTAAAATCATGCAAAAAAAAAAAAAAAAACATGGTAAAAAGAGGAGCTGTTCATACTTATGGTCCCAGTATTTCTAAAATCCTGA
>NW_019474442.1:0-1681 GCF_002814215.2 Seriola lalandi dorsalis | reverse complement strand
TCTGTAACACCACAGTGCTTCATTTATGATATGACACATTTGACCGTAATCAAAAAAATAATTGCAGCTCCTGCGATTTGGATATTACACTTAGCCATGTTGCAATATCAATAATATTTTTGATTAATTGTTCAGCCCTAATTATCACCATTTAAAACAGAGTAACAACTGGTGGCAGGGTTACTCTGGAAGACAACAATTAAACCTATAAACTAACTGATACCTGTTATTAAATGATTGCTAATAAGGCTTCCACACTGGTCCAACCCAAGAAATGATATGTGATTTGTAGGTCTATTGATTAGCAGCTCTATGAGCAGGGTACAACACTGTGAATCTAGGTCAAGTTTAAAAAAAAAAAAAATGTCCCTTCAGGTGAGATACCGCAGCAGTCAGATCGACAAGTTCAGTGTACCATCATGGAATCAGTAGTGCTTGGCCTCGGCTTTCCTCGTCTATAAACAGACCCGTGACATAGGAGACCTTGGTACATCTCTATTTGAAGTGTCACTATGTGAGATGGCATAAGACATACATAACATTCACACATCTATCTTAAGAGTGTACTCACAAGTTACGAACTTCTGAGAGCCGGTCAATAACAACTTTACATTGAGTACCGTATTAAAACTTGATGAATATTCACTCTACCGTCAGAAAGATGCTGATTTTACCTTAATGGTACAACAGAGGTTTGATTTTTTCTTTTTATTTGTCCATTATAAACGGGATGCTGGATTATGTCACCAATTTGTTCAAACTATGAATGGCTGCTTTTGCTAAGACAAGCTCTCTCCCTGGCTGTTCTCCAACTTGGCAGCACTGACAGTAAGCTGCTTTGAAATCAGAAAACATGTAATTTATTCCCCCAGCACTTGCTGCAGCCATAATAGACAGTCACCCCTTGAACACAGCACTGTGTTTCAGTATGATTTAAAAACTACATGTTTCAACTTTTTCTGATTTTCATCACCAACTACTCATCAGCGATGAATGGAGACAAACGCAGGTTACCCAGTGAGCTGCATCTAGTGGGACAATTACTCAGGCCTTGCTCATGACGAATGGGAGGACTGTGTGGGCTAGAAAGAAAAATAATTTCCAATTTAAACATCTTCTTGTGATTTGAAGGCCTGGTGTAGGATTAACACTGTGCTACGACAGAACTGCACACATTTGAGATGAGGACTATCAATTCATTTTACCACCAGAAATGAATCATATCTGAATAAAACCCTGTATTTTATTCTTTTGTAGTGCACTCTTGGAAATACACTCTTCCAAATCAAACAGGGATTATGTTTCCTTTTACAGTTATGAATTTATTTGAATTGTCCCGAGACTTTCCTGCAAAGGCCACCACCATCAGACCAACAACAATGGTCAGATTGGCCATATTTACAGCTCCTTGTGAATGAGGGTGAATCCTTTCTATTTTCGGCACACCATAAACTTTTAGTTTCTCAACCCCCACACATGATATCATGTGACGTAACAGAGACAGACAGAAATTCACTAATGCTTCCAGAGGCATAAAACCATATGATTTTACATATCGTTCGTCTACGACTACTGTAAGGATCTAAAAATAGCGACACTGTCAGTATGCTGTTTGTCAGCCCATTAATTTTTCATTGGAGGGGTGCAGTGTAAGCTAGAGGTCATCATGGAAAATCCAAAA
>NW_019474441.1:0-4133 GCF_002814215.2 Seriola lalandi dorsalis | reverse complement strand
TGTTATAAATACTCTCAAATCATGAGAAATGTCTGCTTTGCGTTCTCTCATTTCAAATCAGACTGAGGCAGATATTTCCCAGCTCTCAGTTCAGCTCTTCTTGGACTGGATCATTTCTTGAAGCTTAGTGAAAAAGATGAAAGAATTTTTTTTTTTTAAATTGACATGCAGAGGGCAGAGGGAGCGGCCATCTTGTACCTCTCTTGTGCGTTTCCTCTTTGATCTGTTTGTGAGGTGAAGGACACAGATCTTCATCTGACGGCCTGAACATCCTCTTCACCAGCACACTCCTGAAAACACACAAAAACAAACATGTCATATGAACTCTCTTTGCATATGCAGGGTTTTTGTATGAGCTTGGCATCTGTACCTGCGTTCATTTGCATAAGTTATATTTGTCTGACCTGATGTAAATGAAAATGTGTATTTCCTGGTGATGCACACTCACCCTTCTCTCTCAATATCTTCTGTGTTGAAGGTGAACACCTGGAAATGAATCAAACAGAACACAAATGAACAAATGAAAATATTGCAACAATATTTAATACATAATGACAAATTCTTCAAAGGCTGCGGTTCATATTGTTGGTCATGTCCGGAGGAAAGCAAGAATCGGCACGAATGACTGCTTTCTACAACCAGAAAAACGTGTTGAATGTTTTGATCTGGAGCTGAAATGCAGCCATCAGGTCTTTCTGATGAGTGAATCGTGGCTCCAATTTCAGGAGATAAAAACTGGTTCTTTCACTTTTGTTTACAGATATGATGATGTGATGTTTGTGGAGATGACACACCTGTCCAGCCCTCTGCAGGTTGCCAAAGTGAACGTCAGGGATGAAGAGGACAGGCTGAGCCTCCAGGTCGCTCATGGTCTTGAAATAGGTGGTATCTGACTTTTTGGGAACGGTTATCACACCTACACCTCCGTCCTTCCCTGGAGATGGATAAAAAAAGAGGATTTGGAAAAGAACAGATCAGAGTTTTTTCTACCCCTCCAGACCTTTACTTTCCTCTGATTTTGACACAATACAAAATTCTTGTGAAGCTCAAACCTTTCGACTTCTTGCGGAACAGTTTTCTCTCCTCGTCCCTTATTTTCCTCTCGGCTCCCTGAGAAGAAAAACAGAAAAAAAATACTGGACCCATCAGTTTGTGGAAATGGTATGAGCCTCCTTTAAACACACTGCTGACAAAATAACTCTCTCACTTTAAAGTCAGTTTTGAATGAATAAAAATGACCTGCACACAGTATACACAGTGGTTGGCGTGTACTGCATATGTTCACTGTGCAGGTGAGACCACTAGAGGGAGGACTAATGTCATTATTTAACTCCCTCACTCCACCTCCTGGCCTGCAAACGCCGCAGTCAAACACTTTCTGTAACACACCTATAACACAAACCTGAGCATTTATATGAGTAATTTTACAGCAAAGATCCCAAAAGATCACCTCAGCTTAGAGACATTACACATTCACATTAGTGTCATATGGACTGAGACAAAACAGTTAAATATCTGTGACAGCAGCAAATCAACATTCAAATCTGTGACATTAGTAAAATGTGAGGCTTTGAGCTGGTTCACTGGTTGACATTGAACTACACACAACTGCTACTTCTGATAAAGCCTCTCAGAAAAGTCATTTAACGTCTTCTCTCCATAAAATGCCTTATTTACAAAAAGACAAATCACCATGAACACAGCTGTAGTTTAGCTTTTCTGTCACATCTAAACTACATTTTTACATCAGACAGGACGACGAGGTCAAAACATTTCAAACTATATATTTCTGATGATTCAGCCTCTCTGGTTGGTTAATTGCTTAGTGGTTCAACAGAAAATTAATTGTTAACAGTTTCATGTTTAAGACTGGATTTGACACTTTTTGGTCACATATGTTTGTGAACTGAATTTCTTGGGGTTTTCAGACTGTTGGTTCAATAAAATAAGCAATAAGCAATTTTAAAACATCACCTTTGGCTCTGGGAAAATGATATTTGACATTTAATAGACCCAACAATGAATCGAGAGAATAATCATCATCAGAACAATTGATAATAAAATGAATAATATCAAATATATGATATACTTATATACATATAAATCAGAGCTAGAGCTGAAGCAATCAGTCAGATTAGTCGACAGAAACATAATCTGTAGCTGACAATCTGCAACTGATAATCAAACAATCATTTTAGTCATTTGTCAAGCAAAAATGAAAGACATTCAGAGGTTCCAGCCACTCGACTGTGAGGAATTGCTGCTTTTCTTGTTAGTAAACTGAATATCTTTGACCTTGATGGTCAAATAAAACATTTCAATACACCACCCTGAGCTGTGGGGAAATTATAACAAGCATTTTATTTTTGGTTTCTTTTCTGCTTTTCTGTTTTCTAGCTTTTTATAAATGAAACTATTAATCGGCTTTTCGAGGAAATAATTAAGGGGATAAATCGATAATGAAAAGAGTCTTTAATTGCAGACCTAGTCCAGACCTAGTGTTTTTGAAACAGCTTAAAATATTGTTTCATAATGACAACAGGGAGCAACAACTCTCTATTTGCAAATGATGATAAGTGATGAACCTTTTCTTCTTATAACTGATGTAGAGGAAGTGATTTCTCACCTTGTCACAGAAGACCTTGATCTGAGAGTACGCCCTGTGCAGCGGCTTGTTGCTGCGGTTGTTGTAGCTGTATGTGTCGATCTGGATCATGAGAGGAAGACCCTTCACCCCTTTCTGAGAGGAGAAGTCTGTACTCAGACAGTTGACTGTGATGAAAATCTGCCAGGGACACAGAGATGGTAGGGGAAGGAGGAGGAGGTTTACACAGTCAGATTTAAACTGTAAATAGTATTTAGGGGTTTTAATATGCAATATTTTCATTCTTTAGCTCATAATTTAACCTAGAAAAATCTCAACACCAACTCAAAATACTGACGAGTGCAAACAGAAGCTGGTCCTTGAACAACGTGGATGTTTTTCACTTTATAGGGAACGGTTCATCACTTAATGACGACTTTCACAGAGGTTTGTGATTTACTCCACGTTACACAAACAACCTTTCACCTTTGTTCCAGTCGGCTGGTGACAAATTTTAGATGTCTAAAAATCCCGAGTCTACAGAAATCAAAACTACGTGTAACTGCATGGTCACGCAGCTCTAGCATTTCAAGAGCATATGTTTTCTTGTGATTTGTGTGGACTGGTCCTTTGATAAACTGACAACCTAACTAAGTTGACCAGAGCCCCGTAACTCATGTTCACAACATGTGGGAAGATGATCTGGGCACAAAAATCATTGGTTATGAATAGAAGTGTGTGATTAACTTAGTGCTCTTCCTCTACTCCAATGCAACGCTCCATTTAGAGTCTATTATACCAAAGAAAAATTTGCAAAAAATTTCCAAAAACATTCGTCTCATATGAGTTTTGGCGTTCTCTAGGAAGGTAACCTCTCCCTCTCTCTGGTTTATGTGTACGCTTTTGTGAGGGTTACGAGTTTGCAGTTTTTATCTTCCTGTCTTTTAGTCTCCCAGGATGTCCTTACGTTTCAGCTCTTTAACTGTCCACTATCAAATAAAGGCAAAAGCACAGCGCAAACCTGTTCCATCAGCTTCCTCCTCAAAATAAACATGAATCATAGAATAGAGATAGAGATAGTTAATTTCTGAAAAATAAAAAAGTTTAATCTATCATCTGTAATTTATCCCACAAGTTTATATTAGTTATAAAAAAAAACACGGCATTCCCCTAAAACAAACTTGAACTATCTCTTTCAGGTATCCTATTTATTTTGACACTTTGCCAATTTGTAGTTTTCAAGTTTTAGAAATTTAAGAAGACATTTTAACTAATTCTTTCACTTCTCTTTTAGACCTCCAACAGGAGTAGTATGACCACTAAACTACCTGGTTGTTACACCTGTTCCTGCAGTGCATCAGGTGTATTCAAGCTCAATAGTCACACAGATTAAGAGACAGAGAGAGAAAGAGTCAATATTGGCCCAGAGAAGTGTGCTTGGATTTCCTCCAGCAACGTCTTTGTCCCCGGGCTGCTATTACAATGAGAGAGCCACATTACACACACAGACTGACTCACACACACACACACACACACACACACACACACA
>NW_019474440.1:0-1682 GCF_002814215.2 Seriola lalandi dorsalis | reverse complement strand
TTGAACGTAAACATTCTGCAGTCCTCCAAACTCAGCTTGAGCCAGCATTATCTCTGTTTGCATTAGACAGAATTCACTGGTGTATCTTTCTGATGACATTAATACAGGATAGTTCTGTATCAGCTGCTTCAAGGGCTAGTATTATCCTTCAGAAACAGTCCTGTTTCCATGGATAAAGAGAGTTGAGAGAACTTGAGGATGAGCTGGCAAAGTTGTGACAAAGTTTGCTTTTAAAATACCTTCTCTAGAACTCAAAATATTTCGTTTTACTTGTAAATGTAAAAGAAAATCTGGAAATCTAAAGAACTATATGCAATTAGATTGTTGTAGATGATTCTCTGAACAGTAGCCTGTAGCAAAAAGGTGACATAGTTTATAAACAGATGATTCTCGTTTTTTTTTTTCACATCAAAGACCCCTAAACCGGCACAAATTAGATCATGGACCCCATCTTAATTGTTTTATTACAGAAAGTGTTTGAAACCCACGACCAAGATAGTCATAAATTCTTTCACTGTGTTGAAATTTCAGTGAAAATAAATGATGCCCCCTTTTTGCTGGAAAACCCCCACCCCCTCAAGGACCCCTTGGGGTTCCCCGGACTCCACTTTGAGAACCACTGCTGTAGATCATTGTGTCACACCAAGATGTCCAGTATATCTGTATCATCTGTTGTTATGATGTTCGGTTCCTTGGTGAGGGGCTAGGCAAACCAACTAACACGTCTCCAGGTTAGGAATTGAATTTTCAGAGATAAAACTCATCATGATAGATATTTTTTTTTAAAAGAAAGAAATAAAGTTGGCAAAGAAGTCAAACTTATTTACAGTGGACAGTCATACAGATGAATCTTAGCCAAGTGACCTCTGTCTATTTTTCATATAGGCTAGACCAGATAGAAGTGTGTCATAAGAAATCAACACCATGACATTTTTCAAAGGCTAATAACATCTTTACAGGTCACTGAAGGATATGAAATTTATATTTTTTTTAACTGATTAATAGCAGTCATCAGGTGCACATTTCCACAGACTTGCACCCTGGCCTCTGATAGCTAAATCTATTTGACATTTACCCCCTGCTGATTTTTGTTTGGTGGTCTACTGTGTGTCTCTGCGTGCGTGTGGCCATGTGACAGGCGGTCCAGAGTTGTCCAGCCTCCTTTTTTCACTCCCTTGCAGTTGCATGGATCGTATTACTGGCTGCTCTCCCCGCACCGCTGAGCCCACCGGCTCTGCGCCAATCACAGCCTGCCTTTACCTACGCGCACATGCATGCACGAACTCACAGACACAGACCCTGACATAAACACACACACGCGTGCGCGCACATACTGGGATCCACTGCTCCGATTCTCCACAGCTTTCACATGCGTCCCCACCGACTCCGCGTAGCGCTGGCTGCGCCAAGGTGAGCATGGTCGTACCGATACCTTCTGAACGTCTCACCGCCTGACTGACCCAGAGTCGGGGACAGAGAGAGAGAGAGAGAGAGAGAGAGCGAGAGAGAGAGAGCGAGAGAGAGAGAGAGTGAGAGAGAAAGAGAGAGAGGGAAAGACCATCTTTCCTCTCTCACAACCCATCTTCCCTTCGCTCGGAGGAGACCGCAGCGCAAGCCGTTTGTTTCGGCATCATTCTTTTATTCACCCCCTCTCCTCCTCCTGTTCTCGCTGCACCCCCTCC
>NW_019474439.1:0-1681 GCF_002814215.2 Seriola lalandi dorsalis | reverse complement strand
CACACACACACACACACACACACACACACACACACACACACACACACACACACATACAAAAACAAACCTCTATCATAACATCCACAAACTTTTCAGAGTGCAGAAATCACTTACAGGCTGGCTGCAGTCCAGATCTGGACCCAAACGCCGTCCTGCCTGGAGCTGGACATATGACTTCAAAATTATTGAGAATTATTCAATTTTGTGTTTCTATTTTAACCGGCGCAGCTTTTCTAGCCTTTACAGCACTGGTCACGTGACACTACTCAGCCAATGATTATGACCTGCAGTTAGTGAGTGAGATATACACACACGGTGAGAGACGACATCAGAGAAGAAAGTGGGAAAAATGGGATAGAAGAGGGAAAGAAAGAGAGAAGGAAGTGTTAAAGCTGTACAGTTCAGATGTGTTGAGATCATTTATTATAAAAGTGGTTGAGACTGTTTGTAAACTGTTGTCTAACTGAACCATTATTGTCTATCTGTATACTCTGTGCTCTATATTCCAGTCACTTAATACCCACCTTCCATAATTTGGTATATAAATAATGTCATTAATGTCAAATTTCATTTCAGATTTTATTAAAAAACAAAAAAAAAAGGTTTGTTGGCAAAAATTCACAGTACAAGATGATGCTTTTTTTTTTTATAGAAGAAAAATTCACTTAATGTTTTTGCTGCCAAACACCATAAACTGTTTGAATATTAATGTGAGGCAGGAACCTGAAATTTCGTTTATTTATGCTGTCCACACAGGCAGATTCTGATCCATATGTGATTGAAAACGAAGGAGAAAATACAATCCAAATCCGTATGGTGACTTCTCAGAATGACAATACGTTTTCTTTATTACCCGTGATCATTTACAAAGACTTTCTCACCAATACGTGGATCCTTCAGGAGTCCACTTAACGCAGTACTTGAGGCCACTGCAAGAATAAAGCAGGAGGAAAAACTGCATCATAAAAGGAAATAAGCTCATCTACTTGGTTCTTCAGCAGTGGTCTGAATTGCACCTATTGTAGATTTGAATTGCATCATTATATAGTAATAAGTAAAAGCTTCACAATCATTCTCCAGTCCTCATGGTCATTTAAAACTCTTCAGGTAGTGCTTTTGTTAAAGTCAGCTTGCTTTAAATGTTCTGGTACAGGTCAATTGAAGAAATTCAATTGTGGCCCTAGAGGGTAGAGAGGCTACATCATACTCCCAGACCCCTTAAAGTAATTAATGTCGCAGTTGGCTCAGGAACTGAAATCCTTCTTAAATCTTCTCATCTGCGAGGGAGGGATCCTGCAGACCTTAGGGCCTTCTGCGGCAATGAAGCAGCCACAGACCATTGTTCATGTCATTAGCTTGAGCAGCCCACTCGGCTAATTGGTTAGGCAGAGTTCATTTGGCTTCCTCTCTGATTTGGCTAGCCACTGGGGATAGGAGGAATGAGTAATTAGAAACTTGAATTAAATGTAGTTTTCACAAATGCCTCAGAGGAGACTGATGGCACACAATGTGACTGTAGGTTGGCTTAATGGGGGGTGAAGCTGTCCCGAAGCCAAATGGTCCTAACTTACTAAAAAGGTCAAAAAAATGAAACTTTCACCGAAACATTTTACTGGTTTGTTCTTGTATGATGTGACTGTAACTCAAAGGAATAGTTCAACATTATGGGAAATATACTTAG
>NW_019474438.1:0-1758 GCF_002814215.2 Seriola lalandi dorsalis | reverse complement strand
TCCTGAGGTATTGCCTTCAAAGCTGTAGTTTTTAACACTGGATCAAATGTATGTGTGATATTGTGAATGGTATTGCTTGTAGTGACAAACCTACAGAGAATTATGACCCAACTCTACAGTTCTCTTTAGCTTTTCACCGTAGCTACAAAGCCTTTTAACCTCTTTTGCTCATTGCTTAGCTTTTTTGGTACATGGACTCCTCTACTATGAACCTTGTTTTCAGCTGCAGTGGGCAGGAGATTTCAGCAAAAAAAGCTGTGATAGACCCTCTGTATGCCAAAGACCAAATGAGAGTCAAATAGAGAAAGCAACTAGCTAGTGAGGAAAGTCAAATAAAAAAGTTTGGATGTGTTTAGCAAAATAAAGGCCAAGGATATTCTTGTCAGGAGTTGGTGTATACCAAGCAAGCAGTGCAAAAAGTTAGGCGTGGCTAAATACCAATTTTACTCCATGTCGGGTGGATGTTGAAATGCTAACCCATTTCAAATAATAAATATATAAGGTGTTTGCATTGTTTCACAAAACCACATTTAATAATCAAAACATATCGACTAATGCAGCTTTAAATACCATGCACCTCTTATTAGATTTTGCTTAATAAGATTCCATGTGAAAATCAATTTGGTAATCTGATTAGTGACATCGACAAAGATCCCATGTGTTAAAGTGCAGCACCGTCTAATTGGGAAAGTGTCATATGAATTAATGAATATTTTTCTATTCAAGTGTCGTACACCTAATGGTTCCCAACCCACATGGGCTTACAGACCACTACTTGTATTAGAGAAAACAAAAAGAAAGCAAACCAATACATGGTACTGTAAAGTGTGTCAACTTCACAAATTAAACACAGAGCCTTCTCATACACTGATGGTAAGCAACTGACAAAAACTGAGCTATGTCAAACAGCCAACTCTGTCTATTAGAAATAACATTATTAACAAATGATTTGCAACAGCAAATACATTTTGAAGGGAATGTAATTAAGACCAGATTACATATTCTAGAACAGTAATGAGTAACAATGTTAGGTTGTTAATTTCCATATTTCACAAATAACAAATTTACATTTGCATTTACACATTTGGCAGACGCTTCTATCCAAAAGCAGCATAAGTATACTGACCATATCAGTTCAGGTTGTGTAATGTCATCATGCCAAACATGTTAGCAAACAATTGTACATTTACACTGCACATCCACAGACACGGAGCAACACAAGCACACATTTGAAGTAATCTTTCTGACCATCCAATGAATGTTAGGATAATAATCATGTTTGAAAACCAACACGGAACAAAACAAATAAAAAAGGCTGTGGCGGCAGCTGAGTCAAAATTCCCTGTGGATTTCTTACTAAGAATGACCCCTCTGACATCTCACATAGTTATTTGATCCATTGTTAATATACAAATATTGACAGGTGCAGCTTTAAGATTCTATTTTAAGAGTTTTTTTTAAAGGTGAAAAAACTGTATAACGCAGGATACAGAAGTCTTTGTATGATGAGTCTATATAAGTTGATTCTTACCTCAGGCTGCTTGCCATCACACTAAGACCTAAATTGGATGGACAGAGGCAAAAAAAAAAAAATCTGGTGTTAGATGGGAAGACAAGTCAGACAGGAGCAAGACATGCAGGTGATCATTGACATCCGTGTTCGGTCCCCTTACTGTCACATCCAGGAAGAGATGGGAAAGATAAGATGATTTGTTCTTTCCATCAGTCACACTCTTTTGCTCTTTTGGCCACAGGCCC
>NW_019474437.1:0-1712 GCF_002814215.2 Seriola lalandi dorsalis | reverse complement strand
AGGTCTGAGCGAGCAGAAAAAGAGAGAGGTGTGTGTGTGTGTGTGTGTGTGTGTGTGTGTGTGTGTGTGTGGTCGACTCTGTGTGGGTGAATGTACTTGTGTTCATGCATATGTGCACCTGCTGAAATGTCTAAAGTGAGAGGTGGAGAGCGAGAGGGAATCTATCAAAATCATTTAACCGCAAATAATAGTCTCCCCTGACTGCTGGCGAGATCTCACATCGAGATCATCTTAACATGGTTGTTACTCCGCCTCATTTGCTTTTTCAAGGGATATTAGCTCACTGCCTCAAAACATTTTCTGATATATTGTACAGCACATTGGCTTCTGCCTGGTGTCTGAACTTAACCTCTATTTTAAAGGTTATGGCTGTGTGGGATTTTCCATAAATATGCGTTAATGTCACATGAAATCATGGTCATGTGCTTTCTGAGCCCTGTCCGCTACTTTTTGCCTATTTATTATTTTACTCCTCCTCCATAATGCCATACATTAGCATGTTATCATGAGCATTCTGGCCTTTAAAGGATGCCTCATCTTATTTGACAAAAAATTTGGAAAAAAATCTCAATATGACACATCACACTGACAGCCAGTGCTTTCACAGCTTTGTTTTGTCTACCATGAACAAGTAAACCCAACTCCAGTGAAGAAGTTGGTCTATTGTACCATGCCCGGGTCGTAATCCGCAATCCTCCTCCTGGATCCGAGGTTCGATAATTGTTCAGAGCCTCCTTTCCAGCACCCTGGCGTAAGCTTTCCTGGGGAGGCTGGTCAGTGTGATACCCCAATAACTGAAGTACACCCTCCGGTCCCCCTTTTTAAATACAGGGAACTGTCACTCTGGTCTGCCAGTTCAGTCACTGGCCCCACCTCCATGTGGCACTGAAGAGGCATGTCAGCCAAGGCAACCAATTTCCGGAGCCTTAAGCATCTCAGGGCAAATCTCATCCGCACCTGGCTTATTGCCACTGAGGAGGTTCGTGACTAAGAGATCCTTTCTAGAGATAGTGAGGTAGAGTGAGGTTTTGAGTCTTTAAACTGCCTCCTCCTCTGAGGATATGTTGGCAGGGTTCAGGAGTTCCTCAAAGTGTTCCCTCCACCGCCTGACGATATCCCTACTCAGAGTAACCATTCTCTTCCCCAGCTAAACACAGCCATGGCCAAGCTCTGCTTTCCCACCCTGTGTCGTCTGATGGTTTGCCAGAATTTCCTCGAGGCCAACTGAAAGTCCTTTTTGATAGCTTCTCCGAACCCTTCCCACACCCGAGTTTTTGCATCCGCAACCTCCACAGCTGCAGCCCTTCTGGCTCTCTGGTACCCATCTGCTTCTTCAGGAGACTACTGGCTCACCATGCCCAAAAGGCCTCCTTCAGTTTGATAGCCTCCCTTGCCATTGGTTTCCATGAGCAGGTTCTCAGGTTGCTGCCACATGAATTTATGACCTTCTTACTTCAACTCCAGAGCCGCCTCCACAATGGTCCATATGAATATGGTCCACTCGAATTCCTTGTTGACAGCGACTTCCTGGTACTATTGAGTCCACAGTTGTAAAAATAAAAGTACAATACATAAGAGTTAGCCCAAAAATAAAGTACCGGATAGCTAGAATGACATCTGTCAACAAATAAACAAAAGAACCTTCAGTTCATGGATATTTGATACTTAAATACACAGATAAAAACATACATAGAACACAGTATGCAGAGAAA
>NW_019474436.1:0-1683 GCF_002814215.2 Seriola lalandi dorsalis | reverse complement strand
CTATCTATCTATCTATCTATCTATCTATCTATCTATCTATCTATCTATCTATCTATCTATCTATCTATCTAGCGTCCTAACAGATGTGCTCTGACTCCAGTCCATGTCGGTCTCACTTCTTAAATCAGTCATTTGTATTAAGTATGGTGTTGTATGTTTCTAAACCAAAGAGAGCAGCTGTTATTGACTGCCACCTTGCCAGTTATAACCTCGCCCATATTTCATTTTGATAGAAATCGATGGAATTATGCTGTCAAGGCAGGTTGAGTGGGTTCACTATGAATAACACTTAAAATATGATGATTGGAGAGCCATGACCAAAACTTTTACTGGATATCCTTATTGGTCAAGGGGTGGAGCCCTTGATCAATAACAAGGGGTGGAGCCCTTGACCAATAACTGACACTTGCGGTGTTAATTAATCATCACTCATTCCTTTTCTTCTATATTAATTTATTCATTCCATATGGCTGTTTGAACAATGGTATTAATGTCAAACAGGATCTCCTTTTAAAGTGATCAACATCGCTGTGCCTCTTTTGCACAGCATCACTTTGTGTTTTAACATTATGTAGCTGTCTGCCTGCAGCTGGTGGTGATGAAGACGACCAGTTGGAAGCTGTTATTTACTCTAAACCTGTGATACTCCTCTTTGTTATGAGGTATGTGGTCATCAGCCCGCTGTGTGGGAGGATGACAGCTTGGTGTGTGTGAGAAATACAAGAGGGTTTGGATGTTCAATGAGTCATGAATATGGATATTTGGTGACCTGTGTTGACTTCTTCATCCAAACAATTTCTCTTTCAGATTCAGTTTGGTTGTTTCTCACATTGCTGACGTCTTTCCCTTTGATCCCCTCAGGAAGGACACCACTCTCATGTGTGCATGCTAATGGAGAAAGCTACCACCGTCTTTGAGCACACGTCATCATCGCTTGGCTTAGCATACCACGGCTAAATCAGACCAACCTGGGCGAAAGAAGAAACGTCATCGATGAGATGTAAAAAAACATATATTGTGGTTTTTACAAGGGATTACGTGCTGGACTATTTCTTTGCTGGTCACAGTAACTTTAGAGACTTGTCTTCACCTTGAGAACGTTACTGCACCCAGCCCATGATTGCTAAGTGACATAACCCCCCTGTAAAAAAACACAACATTCTGTCTTTACACTTGGACTTAGCTTTGCGCTAATCTGTTCTAGCTACAGACCCTGTCCACTAATTTTTTGCAAGAAATTGAAAAAGCTTGTTCTCCAAAATGTTAAACTATTTCTTTCATGAGCTGATAAGAGATTTCAGTTTTTGATTTTTATTAAATTTGCCAAAATATCTAGATACTTGTTTTCACTTTGCCGTTTTAGCCTTTCAATCTACATGACAATTTCATCCGTTTAATATCTGATCTAAAACAAAATGTAGAGTAAAGTCTGTACTTGTAATGTTTGTGTTGTAGTACAGTCACAACACAGCTGCATGTTGTATGACACAGCAGCTGGATAGACAGAGTTACTGTATATACTGTACCAGCAGATGAAACCACACTGTAGGTCACGGTACATTTGTTATCTGCGAATCAAGTCATTTATGTGTATGTGGGAGTGTGTGGGTGTGTGTGTGTGTGTCTGTGTGTCTAAAGGAGCGATCATGGTTAATCTGTTTGTCTGACCGTCCAGTGGTGTGT
>NW_019474435.1:0-1683 GCF_002814215.2 Seriola lalandi dorsalis | reverse complement strand
ACCTGCATTTAATTCAGGTTTTACCATTGGCATCCAGTGCAATGATATCTGCGGCGTGCAGAATCTCCACCGTCAGTCTCTGCTCTGGAGCGTCGTAGTAGCACTTCACGCTGATCCGACCGTAACGGGTGTGTTTGAGTGTTTTCTGCAACGTTGAGCACATGTTGTAATATGATGTGAAAGCACCACTCATTTCGATTTTTTAATCACTCCTCTGACATAAACATATTCATCACATTCATCACTACATGTTGCATCACTTGAAAGCATCCTGTTTTTCCACGGGTCCGGGATGAGACAGATTTTTAAACCGGAGGTGAAACAACAGAAGACAGAGAGAGAAAGAAGAGTGTTGTGCTGTCCCGCTCAATGCCTCTGGGGCTACAACGATATGATGATGATTGTCAGCCAGGTAAGTTGAAAACGCACCTGGTGGGAAATCTTCTCCAGATAGTATTGTTCAATCAGCTCAAAGGAGGAACACTTATTCAGCCTGAGCTCCTCATCCAGGGCCTAAAGCAGCACGAGGACGGCCAGAAAGGGAAAGAGATAAATGACACTGTGGGTAGAAGGACATCAATCTCACCTTTCACCCACTCATAAAAGTTGATAGATTGCATGAAGTCCCTACCTTGTAGTCTCCACTCTTCATGTCTTCCAGGGAAAGACCCTCTCCCCCAGCATGGAAGAACTGCAGTACGGTCTAAAGCATTCAAGTTAAATAAATAAATAAATAAACTTGTAAGCTAGTATTCATTCCACTGATTCTGACGGAATGAAGTCTTAGTATAATAGAGAGACATGTTGTTCACACAAACAGCATGAAACCTGTGGTAGGAGGCAAACATGATATCTGTCTGCCAAACTCCACAAGCCCCATGCCATGACTTCTCATGCAAATCTGTCACGTCCTCTCCCAGCTGGTTAAACTGGCATTGGAATATACAGCAGCTCCCACATTGTCATTCATGAGGGGGACTCACTTTGGCACTGAACTACCACCTAGTGACTTTATAAATATCTGATATATGCTAATGATTGCACGACAGCAAGCATACAGAGCTAATTAAAGGCTGATGATAACGGCAGCGATGATAATCTTTACAGAGATGACAGATGTCTTTTCTTTTTTCTTTTTGTAAGCAAGACTTAAAAGGACATGTGACAAAGCTGGAGCTGGAAACAGCAACAAAAAAGAGTATTGTGAGATAAAAATTCACAGAGCGCTGACCTCCACCGTGTACTTGAAGCGGTTGTAAAACTCCACCTGAACGCCTCTGTTTTCTGTGACCGAGTCCAGGATCATCCGCAGAAGCAGCTCCCACATGCTTTGGAGAGCTCTACAAGGCAGCGGACACAATGAGACACCCACACGTTTGTGTTTACCAGCACGTCCAATTACACCCCTGTACCCTCACTCAGCCTCGTGTTATGTTTTCACAGATAATAGCTGAATAATGATAACTTGTCTAAGAGGGTGTTATCATCGTTACAGAGCTTACATTCATAGACAATCACAGCCTCTTCTTTTTTTCTTTTTTTTTTCTTTTTGCTGAGCTGTCACATTTTTCACCTAATACTTTCAAATGGATTCAGAGAAGAGTCAACAATGAGGAGGATTGTGTAACTCGGTTGAAGGATATGTCTCTAATGGAGCTGGAGTCAAACAAAAGGCACTTTTGC
>NW_019474434.1:0-1684 GCF_002814215.2 Seriola lalandi dorsalis | reverse complement strand
TGCCCCATGACTCAGCAACACACAGGCTGCACCCTTTTCCTGTTGGATGTATAACACCATAATGAATGCGTTCCAGAGCCTCACTCTTTAATCTGCTTTAGTTGGAAGCATCAAAACTGAAGCTTTACACTAGTGGTTTATATGGTTTTATTCTGAATTACTTTCCAAGTTTCTAAGACTATATCAGTAACACTACACAACCGTGAAAGTGTGTGTTGTTGTGTACTTTTTACATATTTTCTTGGATTTTATGAATGATCCATATTCTGTCAATGACCCTGTCACTTTTTATTCTGCAGCCCACCTTAGTCCCATATGAGGATTTCGATGTCACAGCTGATATCAAGGCTATAAGAAAAGCATGTAAAGGTTTAGGTAAGTGTGTGCGATGCTTGGAATGATGCTGCTTTTTCTTCATTCATTCCTGTTGTGAATGCATCCGGTTGTCAAAAATCATTTTCAGAATTCAACATTGTTTGATAAGAGGATGAAAACGTACATTCTTATGTATCACACAACATGCACTTTCTGTTTAAAGAAGGTGACCTGACACCATTATGGCATCATCAATACACAGTATAAAGCTTCCTCCTTGAGCAGCTGTCAGTGTGAGTTATAGCGTCTGGTATATCACAGACAAAACATTTTAAAAGTCTATTTCCCAAATTTATAGTGAAAACTGACATGCTAAGAAATGAGCTGATTCTCAGATGCACTTGGATATTTCTCGGCTGAATTAAAGTTTTTAGTGCTTTAAATTGCTCTTTATTGCTCTGAGTGTGGTCAAGGTGGAAATACTACATATAGTAGTCGTACATATTGCTGTGTGTAAGACTATTATATTCCATAAGGCTGAATTAAACTGAAAGCTGAAATGTGTGGCAGCCATTTTATTAAAGGCCTGTGGATTCCTAGACTGCCTCCAGTCATTAAAATGCTTTTAGATGTCTAACAAAAGTGTGGTATTGTTATAATATTGTTACCATACAATACCATATGCTATATTTCTATATTTCAAGGCTTCTGAAATCAGCCTTTATGTGTACACTGCTGTATACTCTCTAGGCACAGATGAAGAGGCCATCACCCAAATCCTGGCCAATCGTTCTGCAGCTCAGCGTGTGGAGATCAAGCAAGCTTACTTTGAAAAATATGATGATGTAAGTGCCTACAGTACCTCCCTCTCTCTCTCTTTTACTGTATATACACACATGACAACCATGCATCATGTTACCTCTGTGTTGGTCCAGGAGTTGGAGGAGGTCCTGAAGAAAGAGCTGACAGGTAGTTTTGAGAAAGCCACCATCGCCATGCTGGACCCTCCTCATGTTTACTTTGCCAAGGAGCTGAGAAAGGCCATGAAGGGGGCGGGCACAGATGAAGCTGTGCTGGTAGAGATCCTGTGCACAGCCACCAATCAGGTCTGTCAATATGTGATACTGTTGCTGTGCAATGTCTTTCTATTTTCATTGTCTATTATTTTCTATCTTCACCTTAACTCTAATCAAGGGCGTAGGTTTGGTCTCAACACTGAAGATGTGATTTACATAAATATATATCCATCCTAAAGCCTGTTAGCATATTTTCATTGTATATGTAAATATAAAAGATAGATGTGTATGGTAAAATTAAATAAATAGTATAGTAAGGCCAATAAGTCATAGTATGGCATAAAAAACTAATT
>NW_019474433.1:0-1684 GCF_002814215.2 Seriola lalandi dorsalis | reverse complement strand
TTTTTTTTTTTGTTGTCCGTTTGCTCCTGCTTGCACGCTTTGTATCTTTTCTTTTCTAGAATCTGTGTTTGCAATCTCTGATTGAGCTCAGTACACAGAGGTCAAAGGTCAAGTTGCTAGCATCTGGGATTCCTCAGAAAGCTCCTCATTCCTGACTGACCCGCACCGTAAACAACGAGTCCCATAATCTCTCCTTGCCACATACACACACACACACACACACACACACACACACATACATTTTATACAAAAACGACTCCGGTTCCAGGCCATTGATAAAAGTGCACACCACCCCTCTTGTGTCACTCAGTTCCCCTCCCTCTTCCCCTTTAATGGCTTTTTGAAGGGGGCTGAAAGCTTTTCTCCTGCCTCTCGCTCCCAGTTTGTTTAAACAAGTTAATTAGTGTGGTTGATCTGAAGGGACTCCGGTGCCTCTGAGGTCTGTCACAGACCCTGCGCTGCCAGTCAGTGGGACAAAGAGACACTAATCCTCGCTCAACTGACTGGCTGGAGGTAGTGAGGACAGAAGACAACTCAACCAAACATAATGTTGGATTGAAAGAGGATCTAAAAGACTAAAAAAAAAAGAAAGAAAGAAAAGATAAATCAAAGATGATAACATCATTCCTGGAAAGCATAAAGAGTAGAGTAAGCTTAAAATCCATTTTTGAGGCCTCCCTCATGTTCTCCTCGGGCAGCCCCAGAAATCAGTATTGACATCATCATTGTAAAACTCAGATTTTAAAGCTCTTCTTTAATGGATCAGAGGACTCATTAGCATGCATGAACTATTACTTCCAATCAATATATCACCAATGGCAACTCTTTCTGCTTGGTGAGAGCACTAATTATTGATCACGGTGAAAATAAAAATGGATGAAGCACCGTATTACTCAAAACTGAGCTTTTAGTCGGCCAAGCTGTGAGAACTGCAGGAATAAATCAGAAAGGGGCCATGTTTCTCAGGCGTTTAAGGTTAAACTCATTTGCTCAAGGGCTTCCTGGGATGTTATTTACTCTATGCTGCACCACACCGATGCAAAATTCATAATCTTTTTCAGTTGAAGATGTCACAGTAATCAAAGTCTTCAAACAGCAGTTGTTTACTGATCCCCGGCCGAGACAAGAGAAGCAGATGACCACACAATTACTTTGTTATCAAGCTCGTAAGGGGGAGATGTGACTCAATTGAGAATTGGCGGTACAAGAGCGATAAAGAGATACCATAGGTGGAGAGGGGGGAAAAAAGAGGTGCGCGGAGAGGTCACGTCTCTGGAGCGATGGAGTCGAATCAAAACGGCCCCCGTATGAGGAAAGACTGTCTGACATCCTCTTCAAAGGAGCAGCGAGACACAGAGAGCCAGAGGAAATGAAGAATGCTAAGAAGAGCTGGGGGGTTATTGATTAAGAGCGCAAGGAAGTGTGAGAGGAGACAGCCCAGCAAGGGAGTAAAAGGTAGAGGTAAGAAAGTGGGATGAAAAGGATGACTAAAACGGTAAGAGGAAGAGCAACAAGGGGAGTTGAAAGCAGGTTCAGACTGAATCTGCAGGTAAAGGGGGAGAAAGAAAGAAAAAGTGGGTATTGTGAGTAAGATACAATTATACCCCCACATCTCTAAAGTAAGCCTCTGGTGGCTGATGAGCGGATGAAAGTGGAGTAGAGGAGCAAGCAAGAGAGAGAGAGT
>NW_019474432.1:0-1900 GCF_002814215.2 Seriola lalandi dorsalis | reverse complement strand
AAATACCTGCTCCAGCTGAGAGGCAAAGAAGTGTCAACCTCACCCCTGTACAAAAACATCACTGTGCTTTCAAGCATTTTCACACTGTGAACAGGTGTAAGGTCTCCACCTCTTTCTCTGGTCTGACAACTTCTGGCCAGACCTTCTGGATTTATGTAAATGAATTATTTCACCATTTAAAAGTAACACACACACCATCCCCATCAACATGTCCACAAAGTCGATCATCTTTTTGCACCAACATCGCTCGCGGCGTTCAGAAATCCCATCTTGTGTGTTCACTTTTCCAGCCTGTAAATACTGTACCCTTGTGCCTGGGTAGAGCTGCAGCACAAAACGTTCATTGAAAGTAACAGGAAAGCAAATATCTTGTTATTTATATTATATAATAAATAATAAAAACTTTGTTCATATATTTTGAATATGTAAAAAACGTTCTACCATAAAAGGGTGACTGGTTAGCAAAACCACTTGATACGGAAGCAGCAGCAGAGCTGATTATAAAAAGAAATGCATTGTATATATTGCCTAATTTTGAGTATATTGAGTCTTTGAATACAATCCATCTCAACTCCTGAGTGTTTCAGAGGATGTTAGAAAGCAGGACACCCGGCCGCTCAGCTCCGCAGTGTGATGAAGCTCCTGGTCACGCTGCAAAAAAACATTCTGCAGCACAAGCAGGTATATGTTTCACCCGAGGAGGAGCACAAGTTAAGCTGGAGCTTAACATTTATAGTTTATTATGGTAAAGAGACACCATGAGCTGCTATCTCTAACCAACCACTCCCTTCTCCAGGGGCAAAAGGTTCTCAGAGCCACTCAACTTTTTCTCCAGCTTACTTCAGTCCGTTACCCCCCAAAAAATGTCTTTCCATCTGCAGATAAATGCTGAGAATGAAGCCTCAGATGGTAACGTGAAAGGAGTCCCAGCTGTCATCTTTGCCACTGCTGCTCCCATTCTTGGCTGCTGCCATTGTTGCTGTCCCGTCTCCAACCTCCCCGTCCGGCTGCTCCCCGGTGGGAGTGGCGCCAGGCTCCGGGTAATACTCGTCATCCTCGTCGAAGTAGCCGTTCTCCATCATGCTGAGGCTGGACGCGGCGCTCAGGTCCTGGCAGCTGCCCTTGTACTCCTGGATTGACTCGTGGAGAGACCACAGCTGGCACAGCAGGGACATGTCCTGCTGACGCAAACCCACCTGGAGGGGGCAGAAGCAAGATCCTGATTAATATATGATACAAAATACATTTCTGATGGAGTCATTCAGCATTTTAAAGCTGTTTCTTTGTTGTTCTTTGCTGCTACTTTTAAACTTGTACATTAACTGATTAATTGTTTGGTCTATAAATTGTCGGAAAAGCAAAAATGTCCATCACAATTTCTCAAAGTGACGTCCTTATATTGTGTCTTTTGTCCTTTCCACAGTTTAAACCCCACAGACATTTTATTCAGTATCACATAAGACAAAGAAAAGTAGGAAACCCTCACAATTACGGGACTGGAATTTTTGGCTTGACAAATACCATAATGACAGATGAACTATCAAAATAATGGTTAATTAATTTGATGCAGATAAAAAACTGATTCATCAAACAAGCCAAAATAATTCCATCATGTTTAAGTTGCTCAAATTTGAAAATTCACATCATTTCTCCTTTTTAAAAAAAAAAACAAAAAAAAAAAAAACAACTTTGTAAACTGAATATCTCTGGGTTGATTGAACAAACAAATTAATAAAATAATCTTTAGTTATTGCCCTATCTGATATCATGACATGCATAACATCACAAAGATGAAACGTGATTGTAAGCAGGGTTGAAAAGGGCATTTCTGCTGCATACCACTCTGCTGACAATGCAGTATGAAATGAGGGGTCACTGCACTGTCTTCCAAAGAAATTAC
>NW_019474431.1:0-1685 GCF_002814215.2 Seriola lalandi dorsalis | reverse complement strand
GGGGGGGGGGTCTGACGTGGACTGAGCTTCACAGAGACCTGAAACTGTGGGACACAGAGTGAACACACCTGAACATTTACTATATCAATGACACTGATCAATAACTGATAACTGATCTGTTTTCAGCCAGTTGCTGACTGTGTGTCGTCCTGACAACCGATGTCTCGTCAAGGTAATGACAAATATTCAGTTATCACAAAGCTGATTAAAATTTTTTTGATCACCTGATTGATTAATCATCTCATCGGTTCATCTGACACGTTAGTGATTGTCTTGCTAGAGGTGGAGCTGTTCTCACCTGTGTGAGGTTCCAACAGTTTACATTTGTTTACAATATTTACACCTCTTTATACCTGTTTACATGTCTACACCCGAGGCCCGAACTATGAAGCAGGCTCAACTTATCCAGGATGTTTTCGTTATCTGGCTTCACTGGGTCTAACACAGTGGCCACACAAAAGGGGCAGAATTTGCAGCATGTGGCTCAGTTGTTTTCCTTATTTATTAATCTGACCTAATCTTCTAATTTTCTCAATGAATTGATTAGTTTATATTTTTGGTGACGTATTCATATTCACTTCACTATCAGATAATTAACATTAAAGGACTGTAAACATCTGCAGCTTGGTCCGGAGGAGACGGACGGGAAGTCTCCGGCAGAGTGACCGTGTAATCCTCAGATCCTCTTTTAACACTTCTTCACACAGATCCGTCCTCTGAGGACTCTGGTCTGATGTCAGGCTGAAAACCTGGTTTCTGCCTCACACTCAGGAGACTAATGTGTATTCATGGTCCAGGCCGGTGGACTAAGGCGGTCCTGGTGGTCTCGGGGCCTGTTTTCAGCTCTGGTCCGGCAGGTAAACATCCTGCTGCGGACACCTCACACCAGTCTCATCTCAGCTTCACACCGGCCTCACACTAGCTCCACTTTAGCTGGTCTCTGTCTCACCTGTTACTGACTCCGTAGGTGTGTGTCCATGCTAACGTCTCGTCCTCGATTTTTTCATCACAAAAAACAAATAAACAGACTCTGAAACGACACAGCTAGGTTTAAGCACTGTTAGCACCGTTAGCAGGCTCCAAAGACGAGGCTAACGGAGGCTAGCAGCTAGCAGGTCCCGGAGTATGAGTGGACTCATTTCATTTTGATGCGACTCAGACTCAGACTCAGACTCAGATCCAGATCCAGACTCAGACTCAGACTCAGAGAGATTATTATGGAGGCCGAAGATGAACTGACAGAGCTGACAGAGCTAACACAAGCTAACACAAGCTAACAGGAGACTGACGGCTGCTGTTATGAGACGGAACCACAATCAGACCGGAAATACGGGTCCTTTAGGTTCCCTGTGTTTTCCCCGGGTTCAGTCTGCCAGGTGCCTGCTCCGAGCGCACCCCTCCCCCCCAAACTTTATTAACCAACCTGCACCCTACAAATAGGTGTGATCTGCAGGATGACGTCACAAAATATGAACACTGCAATGTTCTCAGATGACATATCTTCATCACGCTCAGGTCAATCACATCATCACAGAAGCTTTAACCAGCCTCAGGAGGAGCTGCACTCAGTTCTCATCCAGGCTCAGAAACACAGGAGAGAAAACTTAAATATGAGCTGTTTTTATTCAATAGAAGGATTAAATGTACGTAACTGAAATATTAATACAATGGGCTCCAGTCGACTT
>NW_019474430.1:0-1685 GCF_002814215.2 Seriola lalandi dorsalis | reverse complement strand
TAGTTATGAAATTCTTCCATAAAGTTCACTAAGTGCTTTCAAGGCAAGACACCACAGGTGAATGAAACCATGAAACTTCCCCAGTAGATTACATACATTAAGACAATTACATTTTGTCTTAAAAGATTCTGAAATTTTAGGTTTAAATATGCAATTGGGTTACATTGAATATTCTTTCATTTGCATAAATTTCTAGATCAGAAAACTGAACATTGGATGAAGCCAGGTTCAAAATTCTTAAAGTAAAAGGAGGAGTGGATTTTGTTAATCTCTTATTTTATTACTCCATAAATCAGAAAATACTGTCAACACCTATAAAATATTTTTCAGAATAAAATGTTATATAAATAATCTGTGAATGATATATGAACAAACTCCTCTGTAAAAGCCTTCAGAATATGAATAGGAATAAAACCTGAAGGTTTGGTGTGTGTAACTGAAGACGAGATTTCTGTATGAGAAAAAAACTCATTTTGAGAAAATGGCCTTTAAAGATATGTTTTGAAAAATTCATACATTTTTTTAAAATTAAAAAACAGTTTTTATTGAGACAGTATCTGATATGAACGAAATAACTTTGTTTGGGTCTGATAACATTGTTCAGGCGAGAGAGAGCTTTACAATGACACCTGTGATGACATGGTGACATCAGCGATCGCTGTACTTTTCTAACTTTTTGAGAATTGTGAAATTGGTGAAATGTACAGACACAAACTGTGGCAAACATAAACGCATACATATGTATTTTTGATGTTTTCTCATCATCATCTTAAGTGATGTTTTAGATTTTAGTTTATAAGTTTGTTTTAGGGCTGAATATTACATTAACCTGCCGTTAATTATCTTGATGTATAAGATTTCAGAAAAAAATGCCCTGAACCACAAAGCCCTGAAGTTCAAGGTGATGTCCTCAGACTGTTTATTTTGTCCAGGTGACCGTCTTAAACCCAAAGATATTCAATTTACTTTCACATAAGTCAGAGATAAGCAGCAAATCCCCACAATCGAAAAGCTGGAAAAACACTAATCATTTATTATTACTTATTATTATTACTTATGAAATACTTGAAGTTGACAATTAATTTTCCGTCAATCGATCAATCAATTAATCAAATTGTTCCAGCTCTAATTGTGGTGCTACACAACAAAATATAAAATAAAGGCAAATTAAAGTAAATGAAGGTTTCCTATTTGAATCTAATGCACAGAATTAAAATGCTAATTGCTATACAAATTGTGTGAGTTATATTTCATGCACATTATTTATTATTATTATTATTATGATTATTATTATTACTATATTAGTAACCCTTAGTAAAGTCATTGAAAATTAACTCAACATATTTACATTCAGTTTCCCTTTTAGCATGTACACAGTGTGAGGTGATTTCATTTGCTGCTGTAATTCCTGAATTTGTACATCAAAGTAAGCATCAAATCATTTGGATTGAAATGAAGGTGTTATCCTTCCAGTGTATGACCCATCACTCAGTGGGGGGTCAGAGTGAGTGTGTCTGTCTGCGAGTCTGGGAGAGGCTCCTGAACATATGGTCGTATGGTGCAACCACATGGATAAATCACTGGGACCAGCCCCTCTACCCTCTAACCTCCACCATCTCTGTGTGTGTGTGTGTGTGTGTGTGTGTGTGTGTGTGTGTGTGTGTGTGTGTGTGTGTGTGTGTGTG
>NW_019474429.1:0-1685 GCF_002814215.2 Seriola lalandi dorsalis | reverse complement strand
GGGGAGGAGGTGAGGCACTCAGTCAGTCATATATGTGTGTGTGTGTGTGTGTGTGTGTGTGTGTGTGTGTGTGTGTGTGTGTGTGTCCGTGTCCAGATTTTAGTTTTCCTCTTGTTTGTCAGGGAAAAGATAAAATATTCCAGATTATCTGCAAAGGCTCATCTCAGCTCATCAAAGACAGAACAAATATAAAGTGTGTCTTCTTCACATCAGCCTAAACACTGTCAGTGTTTGTTTCAGTGCTTAAAGGACGGGTCTCAGAAGCATAGTAGGATACAAAGAGCAGGCGTGTGTGAGCTCACGTTTTTAGGAAATGAAAGATGGGGAGAGGAATGTGGGAGCTCTTATGTGTCAAATTAAAAACTGTTAATATGCAAAGCACTTGTGCTGTAAATCCTCTGCCAGCCATTGATTTGTTGCAGTTCTTGGGGCCAGTAATTAGAGCGGCTGGTTATGACCGCTTGATTGTTGCTGCTTGGAGGAGCAGCAGAGCACTTAACCAGGCTTATGAATGATATTTTGTCAATAAGCTGCCAGGTCTGGGGGGGCTTTGGGACTTTTGTTGAATAGATCATCTTTCCCAGAAAGAAACACTGAGGTGAAGGAGCTTGAGTCTCTGCAGCCATTTAGCTTGATGAATATTTACTTTGGCAGAGCGAGCGAGCGAGCGAGGCAGATCTGCGTGTGGAGATCAACAGTCAATTTTTAGCCATGCTCGTGTTGTGGCTTTAGGGATGACAGTATCAGTTGATCCACCATTTCGGTCCAGGCTAGGCCTGCAACTAACAATTGTTTTCATTATTGATTAACCTGCCAATCATCACAATGTCCCACTTTCTGCCATGTTTTGTTTTGTCCGACCAGCAGCCCAAACCCCCAACAGCTTCATGTTACTGTCATGTATGACACTAAGGTCTTGCCTTATAGAAAACTGAACCCAGCAAAGGTTTTTCAGTTTTGATGGAGAAATCATTAAACCCATTATTCAGTTATCACAGTAGCTGTCAAATAATCGTCTAGTCCAGGCTGAACTATCTCAAAAATCATTGGATGGATTGTCATGACATTTTGTACAGACTACAGTGCTCTAACTGTTGCTTGATGTTTCACTTAGCATGTAGAAAATCTGTGTTTTGTACAGAGACTCTTGGTCCCTGGAGGATGAATCCTACAGACTGTGGTGGTCCCAGACTTCTCCTTAACAACCACCATGAGATTAACAGATGGATTTGAGTGAAATGTCTCAATATCCATTTGATGGATTGCTGTGACACGTGGTTCAGGATAAATCCTCAGACTTTTCATCTAGTGCCATCATCGGCTTAAATTTTCAATATGGCCAACACCTGCAAAACTAATAACATTCCCATCAGCCTCATATTAACTTGCCTACATTAGCATTTAGCTCAGAGCGCTGGTGTGCTAAAGCACAACCTCACATTTCTGCTAACATGACTGTAGACTCTGAGGGCCAGGTTGTACCAGAACAGAAGTGACGTGCGTGTTTGTGTGTGTGTGTGACGTTCAGTCTGACAGACTACCTGTCTCAGGTCACACTGGAAGGTGAGGTGAAGCGTAGTTTGTCATAAAGAGAGGGGAGATGCAGTTTAGTTAAAATATGAGATAATTCTAGGGAGAAATTCATAGTGTTCATTCAATTGTACACATGAAAAGTTCTAAAAAAA
>NW_019474428.1:0-1840 GCF_002814215.2 Seriola lalandi dorsalis | reverse complement strand
ATTTTGACTCAGATTTTATGCCTCTAAAAACATTTTAAAACATTTTATTTCCTCTCACTTTGTCTTGAGTATTACACATATATTTCTGCTGAATGACTGACCTTCAGACTTTGTGAGTTTGTACATGAGTGTAGCATTTGCGGCAAGAAATAGACTGTATTTATGACTGCAACCGTCACACAACACATGAAGGGAGAGCGGTGCAGCTATTGTGGTCATTGTCGTCTTGTCGTGACTTAGCAGTATCCACCCTGACAAGGCTTAGAAGGACACCGGAGACAGACTTCAAAATTCTTATCAGGGTTTAATGCTCTGTCTTTTTTAAGGAAAAGTGCCGAAAAAATATGATGTGGAAGGACATATAGTACGTACTGCATCAACAGGTCACCTCTCTCTCCTTCGCTATGCATCTTGTTTACCATCTCCTTCTTCTTCCCAGAACTGAGGTCTTAATTCTTCTTTCAGGTTAATAACTTTGTGCGTTTTGTGTTAGTGCTGGTGTTCTTTTCTGTAACACGTTCAAACCTAGGGTTTTTTTTCTTTGTTAAAATAATGGCTTAAGACTTATAGCAAAGTTTCTCTCTGCGTATCTCAGCAGAAATCCTGATTCATCAGACCAGGCCATGTTCTTCCAGCCCTCAGGAGTGGAACCTGACGTGGTCTTCTGCTGCTGTAGCCCATCCACTTCTAGTTTCGACGTGTTGTTCATTCCGACGCTTTTCTGCTCACCACAGTTGTAACGAGTGGTTATCTGAGTTACTGTAGCATTTCTGTCAGCTCCGCATGATTGGCTGATTGGATAAATGTATGAATAGGCAGGTGTGTAAATGTTTCTAATAAAGTCTATAACCCGAGTGGCTTGCAGAAATGCTTTGCCCACTTTCTATGTTTCACATTGTCATATGTGAACAACCCTCTGGCCAGACAAGAACATCAATATTGGATGAATCTACAAAACCCCAGATTATGTTCAATGGCAATGTTTTTTTACTGCTTTCTACAGTGTCTGAGAATGACCAGGCAGGTTAGGGAAGTATAGTGATCATAGCAACTAAACTGTGGTTAAGATGCCCATAACCATATGGTTATGGTTAGGCAAACAAAAACACTTGTTTAAAGTTGAGGAATGACAGTAGTCATGGCATAAAAATAAAGCAGAGCATCAGCTGAGGCAGAGCAACAAAGTCGCACTTGTAATATCTGATTGGCAACAGCTGTTTCATTCATGCTTAACAGTCCCTTGCTAATTTGCAGCTTGTAACATTTAAAGATGTTCATGGAGCTGTTATAACCTCGTACTTCTCACTATTACTCTGTTGATGTGCCCTGCTCATATAAATACAGTTCTCTGCTGCAGCTCCCTCCTCCACCTGAACCTCCTTCTTATGTGCTATATTTTTGGTGTGGTTGATTAATGCAAGAAAGATAATAGCCATGTATGTTTATTAAGGGACATTAGTCCTCTCAGTGGATTCTTTACGAATTCCCCCAATGGGCAGAGTCCTTTCTGCAAAATCTGTAGAACTGTATAAAGCTGTATAAATTTGCCAAAAATGTTCAGTTCCTTAACAGAAGTGTCTCTGACTGAACTGCCTGTGCGACTGCTTTCATTCAGAATTGTATATATATATATATATATATATAAATATAAAATTAGCAGAGCATTTGCACACTGCAGTACATCTGAAATAGGCTCATGCATGCGTGTGTCTCTAGAAGATGTGATGAGAGGTTGTATACAAATACAGGATGACAATCCCAACTATTACACCGACTACAAACACACACACACACACACACACACACACACACACACACACACACACACACACACACACAC
>NW_019474427.1:0-1686 GCF_002814215.2 Seriola lalandi dorsalis | reverse complement strand
AGTACAAATGACAATGGAAAACAAAATGAAACAAATTTTCTATGTACACAGTACACAAATCCACTTTCATTCTTTCAGCCTGACATATGACCAGTTTCAACGCTAAGTGGTAAAATACTTGGGCTTAACTGACCGTAGTAAAATCTTTGCTTCAAATGTAATCATAATTTTCTGTACCATATTCATAGTTTATTATCCTAAATGTACACAAAGCCAGATGTGGTTTGTTTGAAATGAAACAAAGAAGACTGGGATTGTAGCAGGCTGTCTCTTTAGGAAAGGAAATCCTAACTCCACTGGCTCTGAGTCTGTAACCTAAGACATTTGATTTGTGAGAGCTCTATGTGCACAGTGCACAGCCTGGAAGAACCTCCTGAGAGGCTCTGTTCAGGGCAAATAGTCCCTCTTTCATTGTAACAGCCTTAATCAAAAGAGGAAGAGGGCTGCCATCCTTTCATTGAACAGCATGAAGCTACTCAAAATGGCAGATGGTGGAGTTCAGGGTTCGACATAACTGATGGCCTGATAGCCCGGGGGCCAGGAGAAGTTTTTGCAGCACAAGTCGAATGACCAGTCACTGGCCCGGATGGATCAGTGATGGTTGTGGCCAGTCTCGGTGGGGTTTACAGTCAATGTCGTGGCGTATTGACGCAGACCGTCCTGAACAGCCACTGTACTCAACTGTAGTCTAACCAACTGCCAGTTGCTCTTGATGATAATTGCCTTGAACAGTCGCAAGGTAAGATTAGCTTGCTAACACCTTCCTTAGTAACCAATGCAATCTAATGCCAAGCATGGTTAACTATTAGCCTGTGAGCCAGCATTAACATTATTTCAATAGCAGCAGTCATTGCTTGTAAAATAACGGGTTACCGATTCCGAAGTCCTGGGTTCAACCAACATTTGTAACTTTGATAAAAGCCCAGCGTTGGAACAGATCTTTTCTCAACACTACGTCATGAGACTTGCTTCATATGTTTAGATAAGAACGGTAGTTTTTGGAAAACAATATGTGATATTATATATTTGTTTATTCAGTATTGTAGGGAGCAGTCAAAGCCAAAGCACCTCATCATGGAGGGGACTTGATTCCATCTCCAACAAAGCACACCAGTACACCTTAATACTATTCCTTAACATCACCAGTACACACACACATCTCACACATACACAGATACATATACTGTACAGCGCACCCCCAAAATAGAAGTAATTGGCTCACTTGGCTGATGGTTTGATTTCCTGTCCGTTTTTGAGCCACTTGACTTGAGCGTTGGCGTCAGTCAGTTCCACGCTGAGCTGGATCCTCTTGCCCTTGTCCACTGAGTAGGCTGAATCCAGCTTCCTCAGGAAAGCTGACAATAAAGCATCCTGTTAGTAGAGTTCAACCACTGCTTTAATAGCCAAATAATCCATAAGTGCCAACCAGCAGCAAGCATATGCTAGCACACATTCCACCTGCCGTCCCAGCTATATGACTTGTCCCCCCGAGGCCTTTAAACACTGCTGGTATTTACAGCCTTACAGCATTACAAAGCTCGTTTCCTGCCTGCCGCCTCACTCCCAGTCCACTCGCTGCTTTTGCCTCGTAACCCCTCTCTTATCTTGCCCCTCACCGTCACTCTTCTTGGGCTCCACCTTCTTCATCTTCTTCAGCCTCTTCAGCATGCCCCTCAGGTCTGTGAT
>NW_019474426.1:0-1686 GCF_002814215.2 Seriola lalandi dorsalis | reverse complement strand
TGACATGGAAAATCTGTGAGAATGGATGGAGGCGTGAAAGGGGGCTGGCGAAGGAGGGAAGAGTATGGCAGGGAAAGATGCACCACAAGAGGGCTCTGTGTCTGTCACAGATAGAGGACACACAGGCAGACTAAAGTCTCTGCAATGTGGGAGCTTTTCCCATCAAACACATGTAATGCCAGCTGAACAAGAGGCCCGACTAATCAACTCAGATGTAGGTGTCCCTGTGTGCAGGGTCTGATCCAGGCATGCTAATAGAGTGCCAGGAATTACTGGATTAACATGACAAAGGCCTCCTCTGATCCTCAAAGAAAGACCAGATAGGAAAGTGGTAATCCTCAAACAGCTCAAATTAAACCAGGCTGTGTTTCTAAAGAGATGTTACATTTGTGTTATCTGTGTATCTGCAACATTATGGGTTTTTACCTGAGTTTTTACCAACAGGTACTAAATTAACTGAAAATGTCTGTTTTCATTCAAATTCAAATAATTCAAATAATAATGTTTTCAATCTCTATCTTTGTTGTTCTTTCTAACAGGGACGATGCACAATGGTTGACATTTCTCCAAATGTGGCAGTGTTAACCAAATGACTAATGTTCAGCACTTCGTTGACCCGATGGTAAATTATCCAATAAATAACAGTGAAGCAGAGGACAATTCAGAATCTATAAGTTATCTAAGTCCACCTTTTCAACACACAATTAAGAAAGTGGCATAACTTTGAAGACATTACCTCCTTTAATTGCATTAACATATAGAAAATGTTCCTCAAAGACATTTTCTTCCAGTTCCTAAAGAAATTTGACTTTTGACACGTGTCCAGTACACTCAGTGCACTCTCAGAGATCATATGTGGTGAGCAACGTGCACTCAGACACTGGATCTCAGCATTTTGGAACATGAGGCAGAATAGTCCGCCTAGTTTAAAGTGATGACAAGCTGAAAAAGCAATAGAGGGGCAGAAAGGAGTCAGAAAGAGAGAGAGAGATAAGGAGAAAGAGCGAGAGAGAGAGCTAGCAAAAGCAAGAGATGACAGAAAGCGAAGCAGAGGTCTGTTTTTATTGGGCTGTTTCTGGAAGCAACAAATGTTCCCTTAACTTTACAGGGGAAAATTCTCCCACAAAGATTTTTACAGACTATAGCACAGAAGAGAAGAGAAGAGAAGAGAAGAGAAGAGAAGAGAAGAGAAGAGAAGAGAAGAGAAGAGAAGAGAAGAGAAGACCTCTGACCCCCTGCATGAGTTGAATTGTAGCAACACAAATGTGGATTTCTATTCAAATAAGTTGTGTCCATAGGCTGTTTAGCCAGTACACTTCCAAAGGCTGACAGGGAATGTTTCATAGCTATGTCATGGAAATTAGCAGTAGTCCAGCGTGACTCTCTGAGCACTGATTTGTTACCATAACAATGGACTAATATGACTAAATATTTCATCGCATCAATCTTTCCATGTTGTGGAGCTGCTGATTACAGAGGTCATCTTGTAATTGTCTGAGTCAGTTTGCAGTATCTGCTAAAAGGCCGGTGTTAAGAGTGCAAGCAAAAAGATAATATTTCGCCCCAGCATTCAAAGAGATTACTAATGTGTTAAACAAGTGCGAGTTTCCCATGACGCATCGGTTTTGTGGTCCACCACCTGCACTCTTCTTTTCTTGATCTCCACCATCACAAAAACACACACGG
>NW_019474425.1:0-1686 GCF_002814215.2 Seriola lalandi dorsalis | reverse complement strand
TGTGTGTGTGTGTGTGTGTGTGTACATGCAGAAGTGCGGATAAATTCTGTAATGGTCTGGATGACATGCTCTATCACTCCCTTGTCGTCTTCTACCTCACTCTACCTTTTCATTTTTTCCTCCTTGATTATTAAGCCCTCCATTTATCTCTGCATCCATCCATCTTTACTTTCTCTCTCTCAGCCTCACCATGTGTTGCACATTCAATCTACCAAAAGTATATTCCTCTCTGCATCTCTCCATCTGTCTTTTCTGTGTTTCTCCATCATGCATCCATCCATCTAATCATCTCTCTCTTCATCGCCTCCTTGTCTTTTTTTCAACTCACACATCAGTTTCATCCTCCAACACCCAAACTGTGCCCAGTTTCCCAACACTTCTGTTTCTCTCCACCCCATGCTCCAATCCTCATCTCCCCTCTCCTTCCCTTTCTCTCTCCAACTCTACTCAATATCCTTCTACAAGTGAACGATAAGGCTTCCTCACTGAATACAACATGAGTTCTGCCTGCTGCCCAGTCAGACCGCCTGGCTGCTGGATGAGGTTTTTTGTGTTGGCAGCAGGCACGGCAACTATTGTGGAAATTGTGAGCACTACCTTCTGATTCTCTTCCCAAGCCATTATTGGACTTCACTTCTCATTAACTCCCATGATTTTCTGCACAGAACTGACTAATATATAAACACACAAACACAGACACACGAACATGTACGAAACACACACACGGACTATCCACCAACTCCTTAAATCTAGAGAAGGGACGGGAGCTTGGAAGGAGAGCCTAAGCAAACATTGTGCAACAAACTCTCAACCAATTACCCAAAAAAGATTGTATTAAAAAACAACTGGCTAGGAACGAGAAAAGAGCTGAGAAAAGAAGCATAAGGTGAAGGGAGGGGGGCGGGGGCCGCCGGGGGGTTCCTGCTGACTGATTCCCCTTGACATGCCTTTATATCTCTACAACAAATAGTAGAGCAAAGCTGGGTAACAGACAGCAGTTAATACAGCGAGACGAAAACAGCAACACACTAATATTGTGTGTTCAATCAGCCTTAGAGCTGTGAGGTGGACAGCACCTGTCATCGAATACTAGCCCACTATCATCAGATCACTCTAAGGTGCACCGAGTCCATTGTATCAGCATAATGTCTGCACTGTGTGTGCAGTACTGCCGGCTTCCCCCAGAATCATGTGCAGTGTTCACAACGTACTCTCAGATTTGTGTGCGTTTGTGTGTTTTTGTCTTCCCTTGCGTTGATGCCGTCCATACATTCTATCCTATGCGAGTGGAGCAGACTGTGCTACCATGGCAACTTACGACTGAGCATGCTTTAGTGTGTGCTGCTGCACGAGCTGGTGTGGGAGCAGCAACACACATACACACACAGTGCCAAGGCAACTAGGAAGACTGGTGAGGAATACTCAATAGTATAGGAACATTGATATTCTGGGATACTGGTTGAATACAGCAGCAGTTTAGACCACTGGCCAGAATGAATGGACTACTGGGTGGGGTTGTAATGGCTACTGGCGAGGGTGATAGTAACATGTGTGCGCGAATGTGTGCACCTGTGCAGATCATTGTGTTCTAAAATGTAAACCAATGTCCGTCCGTCCGCCCGCCCTCACACACACACACAGACACACAGACACACACACACACACACACACACACACACACACACA
>NW_019474424.1:0-1687 GCF_002814215.2 Seriola lalandi dorsalis | reverse complement strand
ACACACACACACACACACACACACACACACACACATTCATCCGGGGAGGCCGCAAGCCAGCACACATCTACACACACTCCTCCTTGAAGGGCCCTAGGGCGAGGGGAATTGTCCTTTTCATCTGAAGTGGAGAGGAAGCCCATTGGCCAAATTAGATTCTGCCATTTCCTGACGGAGTTAAGCATCAATCTGCAGCGTTGCGCCGTGATTCGCCGTGACCTTGGCCTATCACAATGCAGCGTCTGGGAGTGCTCAGAGAGGCTCTTAATCAGACCTGGAGGATACGGGGGCTATGATGACATTACTCAGCCTTTATCTCTCCACACACGTCCCTGTCGCTCGGTGTGTCTGTCTCCCACTCTGCCCTCTCCTCTTCCCTCTCACTTCCAGAGTGAGGATGTGGCTCAAATGGATGCTTACTTAACCTGACCCCTGAATGTGAGCCG
This sequence comes from Seriola lalandi dorsalis, assembly GCF_002814215.2. Classification (NCBI taxonomy): domain Eukaryota; kingdom Metazoa; phylum Chordata; class Actinopteri; order Carangiformes; family Carangidae; genus Seriola; species Seriola lalandi. The sequence goes on along the minus strand of NW_019474424.1, from coordinate 1,241 downwards.
TGTTCACTGATCCAATACTGCGCCGACACACTGCGCTCACAACGCTGATCAAACATTAAAAAAACACGGGCCTTTTGTGTCCGATGTGACCCGTCTTCAGTCATTCTGTCCCACTCAACAGGTACATCAACAGGTCAGCTTCTGCATCACTGATTGCATTCAAGCATCCATCCTCATACTGCACACACACATATGACCATCCCCTAAACAATACACACACTCATCCTCATTCCACACCTACTGCAGTCCCATTGTAAATGATGAGATTGTGCCAAGATGGAGATAAATGAGCCTTCATTACAGCCATGATAGCGCTAGGCAGCACCAGAGAGAGGGATGAGAGGAAGAGACGCTCTCCTCCTTTCATTCCCTCCGTCCCTCATTTACCACGTCCAAGGGTTCTTAACGCGTAAAGGACACAAAAGGACGAGGTACATGCTGCAGACATACAATAAATATGTGCATTTATATAGCCTGCACTTATACATACACACACATAAGCGCATCGTGAGAGAAATATGTGCATTTATATTGCTCCTTCACACACACTAACACCTATACACTGCTTCGAACCAAACTCCATCCACAGAGGCTGTATAACAAACACCTAATGGAATTCTCTGTCAGGATCTATCAAGGAAAAGCTTTTACCTCCACATGGATAACACACTTATATCAGCTGGAAACACACACACACACACACACACACACACACACACATAACTTTCTCAAACCCACAGCCGTGCTGCATGCCAAATGAACACAGTGAACACGTGGTGTTTTAGGTACATGTGGCCCATTTGACGATTGAAAGAGATTTGTAAAAATCAAAGATATAAAAAGCCTGTCTCATTGTTGGCAGACAGTGTGAGGAGAATGTAATTGGATTTTTCCCCTCTTGGTTTAACAGATGATGTTTTTGCTGTGCTGAGGGTAGAAAGTTATGAGCGCTGCGCAGCACCTATACACATTCAAGCACACTGGTACACAGAAAATGCAGTACAACATTACAACTGCCAGTACAATACAGAAGACCTTTGTTATTCTCAAACAAAGTAATATTACCGCTCTGCATCAGTGCCATTATTCACAGTCAATGTGCTTCTGCTGTAGCAATACAGAAGCAAGACCAGAATTTTAACAACCTCAAAACTACCAACAGCCAGCAAGTGTGAGTGTATATGTGTGTGTGTTTAGTGTGTGTGTGTGTGTGTGTGTGTGTGTGTGTGTGTGTGTGTGTG
>NW_019474423.1:0-1687 GCF_002814215.2 Seriola lalandi dorsalis | reverse complement strand
GGAGGCAGGCAGGCAGGCAGGCATATGGAAGATGCTGCCTACATATAATTCATCTCTCCTTCGACCTGTATTTCAACCTTAACAAGTACTGAAAATAAATACCTCCCTTTTCCGAGCTTCATCAGATGTGGACAAGGAATATTTAAAGAAATAGTTAGAGACATGAAAGTGGCATTGCTTTTTGTCATGTAACTCTGGGTGGGGGGGAAAAAAAGTAATGAGCGTATTTCTCACAGTGTCAATGCTAAATATCAAGCTAGAGCTAGCAGGTGATTAGCTTAGCTTTGCTCAAGGACTGAAAACAGGGATAAACAGCCAGACTGATTCTGTCCTAAGGTAACAAAATTCAGTTACCAGCGCCTCTAAAGCTCATTCATTATGTTTTGTGGGTGATTATAGGCTAGAAGATTTCTTTGCTGGGTGCAGTTATATTTTGGAGTCTTGTTGTTATAGTGAGGTGCTACAGCTGGTCAAGAAATAGTCTGGGACATAACAACTCTTAAAACAGCAATTTCACATAAAGCTAAAAAAAAACAACAAAAAAAACAAACAGCAATTTCACACTTAAGCTTTGATCTGTTTCCCCTTGTTTCCAGTCTTTATGCTAGGCTAAGCTAACACATGTAGCTTCATATTAACTGCACAGATACAGGAGTGGTATCAATCTTCTCATCTGACTTTCAGCAATAAAAGTGAGGAAGCTTATTTTCCAAAATGTCGACCGAGACCTTTAAAAAAAGTGAATCAGAAAGGGGCCATCCGGTTGTCTGTACATCAATCAAGTCTAATATCTCAGACACTAAATCTGCCTTTGATGAACAGAGACACACAAGAAGATATAGCTGACTCAAAGCATCAGTCGAGACTTTCAGCCTTTGGTGCATTTTGTCAGACTTTCAGAGTGTGAAGATGTGCTGACTATCGGATGTTGACATCTGTCCTTCTCACCAGAAAAACCTTGCAAACTGAGGTTGTTTCCTCAATCACACTCTCACTCATTAAAACTCTACAGTTTGTAGGGAAACAGAAACAGAAACACACATTTATTTGGGGTCGGCTGTTCTCACCAAATTACAGCAGTAAATGCTTTACAGTTCAAATTAACTGCTCCAAACATGTCAGAAGATGTGAATTCACTGGGGTTACAACTCCAGACTGAAGAGCAGTGTGCAGTGCAACCTGCCACGAAAAGTTAATACTAATCAACTGCATCCGTGGCAACTGAGGAGAACAGATTAAAAGTGAATACGATGAATGTGATTTCATGAATAACCTCATTGAGCATTGCCTCAGCAGCATGTCATTTTCAAAATGAGCATGATTGTGCCAAGTGATATTTTTAAGGCTTAGGCAGAGGGATGTTGTCATCTAGGATCTACTCACTCTCTTTTCTCCTGTGTCTTTCAGTGCTATTGTCAGGGGTGTGGGATCATTGCGACGGATCAATATGGTCTCATATAGTCCTGGTGCAAGCCAGTGGTGGCCTCAGATGCCCAAAGCAAGTGATTTCAACACTGCATTACATATTCATGATTCCCGATCAATAATTAGCCACTCAGTGGACAGTGAGAAGGATGTGGTAACCAAAGGAACACAATACCTTAGACACCTGACTTAAAACATGCCAAACTAATGCTGTATTTCGTTTTTTAACTCCACTACTCGTACTACTTGTTCGAATCTGCTC
>NW_019474422.1:0-1687 GCF_002814215.2 Seriola lalandi dorsalis | reverse complement strand
CCAAAAAAAAACAACAACAACAAAAAAAAACATTCATGTGAATCAGTACAGTCACTATTGAAGAAATACACTATGTACAATAACCTTAAGAGCTTGGAGAACCATGGGGTATAAAGATAAAAGAAAAGAATGGATAATAAAGCACAAGAGTATTCAAACTACCATAGACTCCTCTATTTCACTTTCAAACAATTACATTATTGTAATCCTAGGTAAACAGAACTGGCCCTATACAGAGTGAAATGTTTTGAAGTAGATAGCATATAGTCTACAATGAGTGAAAACAATTCATCCCAATATTGAATATGATAATAGTGAGGAAAAAGAATTGATAATGTTGAAATAACAAAAACTAAGGGCAATACTGCCCTTGCCCCTATGTAGTCAAAGTCTCATGCTACATCAGTAGACTCACCGGTCGGGACACATGGATCAGACATTAAGGTTAAAACTAGCATCACAAAAAGCAATAGTGCAGTTGCTACTTGATTACTTGGTATATGTATATACATATGTATATATACAGTGCCTATAGGAAGTCATCATACCTTGTGAAAATCTATACCTTTTGCCAGATTACACCCTGGAAATGAACTTTTTGACCTGTATGTACACATTATAACCCTCATAATCAGGTGTTTGAAAGTGAAAATAACATCTTAAAAATTCTGGACAATGTAATTACAATTAATTAGTCAAATTCCCTTTTCTAACCCTGATATTTTAGTTTTGCATTTCTTAATATTTTTCAGAGCTGTCGCTTTTTTTGTCGGTCATTTGATGCTGTGTAGGAAAATTTTAATTTTAAATGGGTTTTGATTTCAACTTGTACAACACATAAAGTAACTATTTCAAATAGGTATGATGATTTTCTATAGGCACTGTATATATATATATATTCATAATGTGCCACTTTGTTTAACTTGAAGTGGTAATTCATTACATTAAAAAACAGGTCATGTCCATATAGTACAAAATAGGGGGATAAGTCTGGCTGTTGTTTGTGGCAGGTTATAAATCATCTGATAAGGTGGTCCTGTGGGCCCAGAAACCCTGAGAGGGTCATGGGCAGTAGGTTAAATGATCTGGAAATAAAGTTTTCAAAGGAAAGAAATATTATGATGTAACCTGATGTGTCATTTTACCACAGTCATGCAGGAGCTGAGAAGAACACCTGGAAAACCAGGAGGGACCTACTTACTTCTGGAACCAGCAGTGACTGGCGGCCTTTGAACTCCTTGAAGTCTACATGGTGTGCTCAGGTCTGTGAACTGAGCCAATCCCTGAATACACATGCTGTCAATGACAGGCTCACAGAGGGCTGGTAAAGAGTAGATAAAACCTGTATGGATCTGTTTACATATGGCCTACCACCAGGACTTGTCCTGTTATGATGGTCATTCAGACTGTGGCTGTTCTGGTCAAGCTACAACATTAGTGAGGACACCAGCTACGTTTTAACCAGCAGATGTCACTGCTGGGCTTTCTAATCATAAAATCTAGGTTTCCAACCGAGCCACCCCAGACTCCCTGATGCTTAGTCCCTGCAGGGGGTCAACAGACCCTGCACAGTACTATTGACAAGGGCACAAGCAATGATATTAATATGCCAACACCACATCAGTGAGATTCAGGTGAACAGAGCTCACAAGAAACACCATTGATCTAGATGAGATGAATCATATAT
>NW_019474421.1:0-1688 GCF_002814215.2 Seriola lalandi dorsalis | reverse complement strand
CCTCCCAGTGACCACTGACCCTCCGTCAGGTGTGACTGTGAGTCGTGTCGGGCAGTTGGAAGACCAGCTGAGTGTTCGCTGGGAGGCCCCGCCTGCTCTCAAAGACTTCCTGTTTCAGGCCAAATACCAGATCCGCTACAGACTGGAGGACAGCCAAGACTGGAAGGTAAAGGACACAAGGACACACAGTTATAAAGACAAATTATACAGATTAATCTGCTCTCTCTTTTTGTCTCTCGCACTCAAACGGACGCATATCACTGCAGCGCTGTTCCAGCTGTTTCTCATCCTCATGCTGTAATCACCTCTAATCTAGTCTGATTGAAACCTTCTCCGCCAGATGAGTTAATAGTTGGGCCGGTCAAAAACTTTCATAAGTCATAAATCTAGAAGTCGGGTTCTGATCGGGAGAAAAACACAGGCCAGAGCCACTGTGTATACCTCTTTTTAAGCTTTTAATGAATGAAAAATACAGTGTAAAACGTTCAGCTATGCAGATGGTGCTTTCCAGAATTCACTCGAGTCCTCTGGGTAAGAGTGAAGATTCTCCAGTAATTAAGGGGGAATTACACAGATGTAATATAAGCAAGTCTTTGCTCGCAAAGTAGAGACAGAAAAGAAAAGGGGAGTGGAGCGGCGGTAGAAGGATGGGACCATTTTTCGGAGGAGGAGAGAGGAGACTTAAATCCAAGTGGCTTTAAGGGTTTGGTAGTGAAAACAGAACGCTGTAACCAGCCTTAATCATGAGGTCATGCTGAGGAATGGAGGGATACATCTCAACTGTTAATGTCTTCAATATGGCCGTAAAAAAACGCTCAGCGGTGACTTCTGCCGATTTGGCCTCCCCACGTCACATCATTAGCCCTCTGATGCCTGTAATTTCCGTGTTCTGTTTTCTGTTGGAGTCGCCCTTAACAAGTGTTTACAGACTGAATGCCAGAGAGAAAGTGGGGGCTATTAGACAAGATTATTAACTGCAGTGTGTGTGTGTGTGTGTGTGTGTGTGTATGTGTTTCTTTCTCTGCATCTATTTGCCTGTCTTTATTTTTGCTGTCTGTATGTTTGTGTGAGTACCTGTGCACGCTCCTGTGTGCGCGTGTGTGTGCATGTGTCTGTGTGTGTCCCAGCATATCCAGCCCTATAATAAGTAATAGAGAGCAGATTTTACCCAGCGAGCACGATATCATTAAAATATTTTCATAAACATGCTGATCAGGAGCCACCAAACAATGTGGTGTGCATGCATGTTTAGGTCTGTACATGGTTTGTGGTTGTGTTTTCTTGATTCTGCCCTGTGTTTTAGTTTATACTTGTTGTTATTTAATACTGCGGTCAGACCTCCAGTGCTCAACTCCGTGTTTGTCCCTTTTGCTTTTCTTTTTTGTTGTCTGTCATGTAGGTGATGGATGACGTCGGGAACCAGACTTCTTGTAGACTGGCTGGACTGAGACCAGGGACTGTGTATTTTGTCCAGGTATGGTGTGGATACGTGTGTCCACGTGTTAATGATAATGTTGGTCTGTGTTTCAGAGCCTCAAAATGTTTTATTTTCTGCAGGTCCGCTGTAACCCCGTGGGCATCTATGGCTCTCGCAAAGCTGGAATCTGGAGCGAGTGGAGCCATCCCACGGCTGCATCCACACCCCACAGCGGTGAGCGCACACTCATACGCACACAGTGCATCTCACT
>NW_019474420.1:0-1688 GCF_002814215.2 Seriola lalandi dorsalis | reverse complement strand
GGGGGGGTGGGGGGGGTGGGGGTAAAGCCGAACACAGCTTGTTGACAATTGAAGGAGAGGAGGAGATCAGGCCCAGCCCAGTATGGCATTCCTAGCTGGATTCGCGGCATGCCGAGCTGTGATTTTAAGGCATTTCCATTGCTGCTACATGGCAGGGGAGAACCAGGCTGGCTTGCTATATAGAGGCCCTGCTCGGCAGCGGGATCACCGTTTCTGCCCTTCCAAGTTGTGGCGGTCATACAGATGACTAGAAAGAAGCTTTGCTGTGTTGAGTTATTGCTAATGCAAACTGAATATTTCCTGCTGCTGCTGTTTCATATTGAAAGCTTTCCACTGGTGAACCACAAGAAGGCTTTTACTGGAAAGCAGGTACAGGAATTGCAGTGGCATTGACGCTGAGTGCTATTTGATAAAAACTGGTCTACACAGCAGTTACATTAGTGCTTCTTGTCTGTGGATCAGATTAATTACTGCAAGGAATGGTAAAGAAGAAGTTGCTGTGGTGAGCTAGTTAGATATATATATGTCAATTTCACATCACCTTAAAGACAAATGTTACATCAATGTCTTTAATTTGTGACCGTGTTGTTTTTACTAATGCATCTGCGTGCCTTTTTTCAGGACATACAAGAGTGGCTCCGGGGTTAACAACAGAAGAACAGAGATGTTTCTAAAGGAGCATGAGCACTTGAGAAAGTAAGTTTCCAGCACCTTTCTTTGCTATATTTGAAGAATTTAAAGTTACCAACAATCCAACTTGATAATTCACTTTAGCATATCCACACTGGGGTAAATCATCTTGACGGTGCAGCACATTCATTTGTACTTTAATTTCTTACAAAAACAAATTTTCTATTGTATTACATAACTTTGCATCTTAAAGCTGCAAAAAGTTAGGCATACTTTTCATACTGACACAGTAGGTCAAACTACGATCTGCCAGCAACCTAATTAGTGTCCTTCTATCATTTGGCTGACTCTCAAGCACTGCAGAACAGCATGAGGTAGTGAAGTCTGTGAAATCTGTATGTGTGTACCTGTGTGTAGAGGCACCCTGTGTTGAAAGTAAAATTGGATGTCAGCAGGACTCACACACACACACACACACACACACACACACACAAAGCAAACATAACAAACCACAGAGGAGCTTTTAACATTGCCTAATATAGATAATTCCATCTGATAATTTGAATATTGCTGGTGAATTTAAAGCAGTCTGATTGATTCTCTCTCAGGGTAAATGTTTGTTTCCTGTTTCAGCTGCTCAAATTAATAATGCCCCAGTTATTTCCCATCACAGGCTTCTTAAGTCATTTAAAAACAGACTTTACCTTCCCTGACACGACATGGCTAATGTTTGTCTCTAGATTTATCAAATGAAAAGGGATTTGAAGAGTGATTCATAAATAGGGAGTGAACTCAATAACATGAATACCTGTAAAATACAATAATACAATGAGGTTTGTGATGTTGCATTGTTTCCAGAAACTGTTTTGCCAAAGTTTCTGTGCTATATGTAAAAGGAAATAATGATCTGCATTTAAATTACTTTACATTACTTCCCCTGTCTTTCACCATGTACACTTTGATTTTCTAATTATCATAAAAAAACATTATTGCTGAAGTCATTTGTCTGGATCAGCAGATTTTTTAATCAAGTTTAGTTTAAAAAAAAAAAAAAAAAA
>NW_019474419.1:0-12954 GCF_002814215.2 Seriola lalandi dorsalis | reverse complement strand
GGTGGTGCTACAATGCTCTGTCAGGAAATATTGAGTAAGACTGATAACAATATCCAAACGACAAAACCTATGATATTAACAGTGAATTCATAAAAGCAGATATTAGGGCTGTCCTTCACAACAGAAATTCTTAGTCGACTAATGGTCATAGGATTATTTTCCAAACACTCATTAAGTTGAGTAAATGAGGAACTCTGATTAGTATTATTAGCCCTCTGCAGGTGATTGCGGCAAATCTTTTAGAATCTGGCAAAGTAAAAACCTTTTACAAGTTCATTTCTAATCCACATTACAGGAAAAAATACACATTACATTACAAACATCCTAATTACCTGTTTATCGACTAAGTGATTTAAAAAGGACAGCCCTACTATATACTAAAATATGTGACAAAAATATTAACATATTAACAGTGACGTAATATTTTTAACAGTGAATTGATTTATGTAAAAAACACTTTTTGCTAAAAATCAAGAGAATGACCTAAACATGGACAAAGAGAAGAAGAGTGTTTTCCCCGAAACGAATAGATGATTCTCTGATCTTTTCACAGCTGAATAAAGTGATTTATTTCTCTGGTTATTTGTTTCCATTTTTTTTTATATCATATTCAGAATCAGAAAGGTTGGTGTTATTTCTCTTTTAATTCCTAAGTTTTGCTTTTAGTTTTCTTCAGTTACTTATGGATTTCATTATAATTATTAAACCTAAATAGACCAAATAACCATTTGAATCTCATACAGAAGTAAACAAATAGTCACGATATTCTCATATGCTGATAACATGAACATGTGTAATAGATGGGATGCACATTGACGTCACACATCATGTACATCCCATCTATTACAGTTAAACTTTTAAGGTGAAAAATGACCAAGGCGTATTGTTCAGTATCCATCCCAAATCAGGAAATGTATTGGCACCGATATTAAAAATGTTCAAGTGATTCCAGGTTTTACACAATGTAGGTAATTTTTAGACACGTATTTTATCCTGTTAATTTGACAATCGACAAATGGAATTGTTTAAAACAAACAAAAACAAAAAAAAAACAAATCAAGCTCAGACTTCAACTTTAGATGATCAAATATTTTATTATATAAACTCTGAGACAAACCAACATGATGTCTGTACAAATAAACCAACTCAATGCTGATTTCTTTTGGCTTATTTTACTGATAACCACTACTCATACACCCCTAAAATTACACATATTTACAAGACATCAAAACTTATATTTAAATTTAAAAAAAGTTTCACAGTATTATCCATTTTTAAAATTATTCATCAATCAACTTACTCTACTATGAATTACCAACTTCTTTTAAGATCCTAAAAATATCTTTCACAAGCAGCAAAAACTCTGACACAAACACAAAAAACCAAAACAAAATACGGCCACAACATTGCACACAAACAAGTGAATCATTTCAAGTAAGCAATATGACAATATATTCTTGATAGTTTCAAGATTTTTGATAGGATCACTGTTAAAATATAAATTTTTTAGTTATAAGGACTGAGACTATTTTTCATATTGATGAGAAAAAAACTGATAAGTGAAATACATAGTACTTTTAAGATCTATTTTTTATTATTATTCAAACACTGCAGTGACTGAACTGACACCAAACATTTTTTTAGTTTCGCTCAACACCCAGGTGACATTACTAATACATTTTTGGTTGCTATTTTTTCAGTTTCTCTACATGGCATGTAGTAGATGGGTTATTTCACATCTACTTATCATACATAAATGAACTGTTAAAACATATGCAACATATTATGATAAGTTTGTCCTGAATTATTGATTCCTTTAATTCCAGTCCCAGTCCAAATAATTATGGGTGGTGAATGACTTTGATTGTATTCTTGTATTTCATGTTCAATACAAATTAATTTTTTAGTTACCTCTCAGTGAAATCATTACCTTGGCTTTGCAGCTTCACACAAACACTTACCGTCACTACTTCAACAAAAAATTGTCAATGATATGTATTTCGCCAAATGTTTGGCGTATATGAGATGTTTGCTTCACACATACCTAATATTCCGAGTTGGTGGTGCAAACTGATGTGAACACCGCAATGTTAAAAACGGACTGGTAAAATTTTTCTTTAAGTGCACAACTTTGGATAAAACACAACAGATGCAGCAAACATAAATATATCTTTTTCTACCAAAACTTAAAATAAAACTGTTGAGTTTTAAATGAACAATTTACCAGCACACTGACCTGCTGACAGTACTCAACCGTTTTATTTTTTTCTAGATGATATTTTCATCACTGACAAACTTACGATGAACATGTACACACCTACATTCACCTACATTACTCAAGGCTGGTTGCCCAAAGGTAACATAATATTTCCTACTGAGTCTGGCCAATCTTAGCTAACGTGGGTTAGACAAACAAAAGTAATAACTGACTAATTCAATCCGAAAGAGTTCGAAGATAACCTGGGGGCTGAGTGGCTAACTATAAGTTGTGTTTTAGTGGCAGCACTAAACCACACCGAACTGAGAAAATGAGGAAAACTTAATGTTTTTAGACAGCTCATAAATGTGACAACATTTTCTGTTTATTTTAGGTTTTTGCTTCACTCATCTAGGTTTCCCAGTAAAGCAGTTAAAGCTTGTAGAAGTTGCTTGGTCAGCCATGTTACTTTCAAATTCTTAAGAGAGTTGAAATTGGATAGTAAGTTTATCTTTGAGCAACCAGCCCCAGACCTTCAACTCCTAAAACACCTTCAGCAGTGCTGTAGTTTCAACGCACCCAGCTGTGTTTTGGATTATGCACTTGTACTCACCAGCATCACTCTGGGTCACATTAGTAATGAGCAGATTGAAATGGCCCGTGGTTTTCTCCTGGATTATACATCTGCTGTCTGCGACGCGATCTCCATCTTTGTACCACTCTGCGGTGGGGTTTGGCTTACCACTAACCAGACACTGGAGGATAACAGGTGTCCCTACTGCTGCTGTGACGTTGGTCAGTGGGATGACACATTTAGGGGCTGTCTCAGTCACCTGGAACTGGAAGCTACACATATCAGAGGACTTCCCTTTGAACTCTACCTTATCATCTTTTGCTGGTTCAGCAAACACATCAAAATTGATGCTTACATATTTTTCTCCCTGTTCACTCATTTCGTTGTCAGTGTTGGCCACCAGTCTGACTGCTCGCTGCGACTCATCTGCCTCTTGCTCAAACTCAAACTCAAGCTCAATTTCTGACACCTGTTCACCATCAAACGATGTGTTGCCAACCATCAAGTCGAACTTCTGTGGTTGAACTTTGGCACTTCCAAGAGACACAGCGGTCAACTCCCTGCCTCTAGTCTTCCCTGAGAAAGTCTTGGCACTTAACACCACCACGGAGGCCCTACACAGAGTCTCCCCAACAACGTTAATAGCTCTGCAGGTATACACTCCGCTATCCTGTGTTGACACTTTACAGATCTTCAGGAAGTGGTTGTCTCCATCGGATGAGTGCAAGTATTTCTTGTTATTGTGAGGAACTTTTTTGTCACCTTTGAACCAGGACACAATGGGAGATGGAATTCCCATCAGTGAGCACTCAAACATGACTGTGGTTCCCTCTGGGGCCTCCATGTCACAGATGGGATTAATGAACCTTGGAGGCATCTCAGTGACCTCAAAAGCTATTTTCAACTCATCATGCTCCTGGGTGACAAAGTCCACAGCACCCTCCTCATAAATGCTCGGTAACACATCCAAAGATATGATCATGCTCTTGTTGTCAGCTGTGTACTCGGGAATGGTGATGATCTTAACCTGTTTCTCAAATTCTTTCACCTCGTTTTCATCCAATTCTACTTCAAGCAGAATCTCCTGAGGGGATGGAGAGCGAGAAGAATCATCTTCCTCCACATCAAACTCCATCACATGCTGGTGAGTGACAGCAGGTGGGGCAGGCATGAACCTCACTTCCTGTGATACAACTACCACTAATGCAACACTTCTGGCTTCCCCAACATAGTTCACAGCCTCGCATATATACTCTCCCTGGTCTGCTTTAGTGACATTGTGAATTGTAAGTGAGATGGTATCGCCATCTCTCTCCATTTTAACTCTGTCATCTGCCACCAGTTGGGTTTTGTTGCAGAACCACTTCACATCAGGGGAAGGTAGGCCAAACACCTCAGCACAGAATGTTAGCGAGTCATTTTCAAAGACTCTCTTCTTAATGAGAGGTTTGAGGAAGGCGGGAGGAATTCCCTGCACTTTCTCCTGTAGGCCTGTAGACCCTCTACCCCTGGTGAGGAATTGATTCTCGTCCACATTTATTCCAAGAGGTGTCGTTTCAATGCCCTCATCAGCAGGAGATGTCAGGAATTGAAGGGGTGAGAAGAACCTCTCGCTGGAGATTCCTGTCGAGGGTCTCTGGTGTTCTACAGGGGAGAAGGGATACTCTTGAGGAGTCATAAACCCACCTGGTGCATCAGAACTGGGAGTATGGAAGGACATGGGAGACTTGGGAGTGTGGAAGGACTCTGCAATTGGCTGTGAGACCTCAGTAGACGAGCCTGGGGTGTAGAACCTCTCAGCTACCTCAGCTATCTCTTCGCTCAAAGTGCTGCCAATCTCTATGGACATCTCAGACTCAGGGGACAGTGGCCTTCCCCAGTCAGTTGGAGGGTTGTAGTAGTCGTAAACAGCACTGAAAGTTACCTCCTCTTCCTCCATGGGGCTAACTGCTGCTGCTGCTACCCCAGCTTCAGCTGCTGAGGCCCTGTCTGAACTACGTCTTTCCTGTCCCTGGACAACAGCATCCACAGGCAGACTGAGTGGTTTAATTCTTCCAACCATGTCTACTTTAGGCTTGACAATAAGCGGTTTATGTTCTGCCTTCACATGGCCATCTTCACCCATGATTTGTATATGAGGGTCAACTACGTCATCAGCCACCATTCCCTCTGCCACTTTTATTACATCAGCCTGGGAGTCCGGCATACTGAGGAAGACGCCGCTGTCCAAAGAGGGCTCTGGAATGGAAATCTGCTCGCTCCTTGCATGTTTGTCCAAAGAGAGTTCTGGGATTGAAATCAACTCCTCACCCGCAAGTTCTAACTCGTCACTCATATGCTGCAACCCAGACATGAGAGCGTATCCCTCAGTACTTCCTTTAACATCTTGTTTTTCCACTTCTGTCAACCCCTCCACAACACTAGCCCCACTAACGATTTCAGGCCTTGCAGGTGCACTTTGCTTGTCAGGTTTGAAAGATTCAGAAATTCTTTTAGGCTTTACAACCTCCTCAGCTAGAGCTGAAGTTCTGACGGAGCGTTTCACTGCAGGAACTTTTTCTGACTGGAATTGGATGAAGCTGCTACTTCTATCAAACTGTGTAGGCACAGTGCCCTCTCTTACCATCTCCCCTTCACCTGCCTCCCCTTGTACAGGTAAACAAACAGGTTTCTGTGGCTTAGGCCTGACCAGCTCTGGAGACTCCTTAACATCCTCTACAAACTGTTTAACTGCACTATGGCTTTCCTCGAAAACTGCCCCCTCTTCAACATCACAAGGTACCACACAGATGTCACTGCCTTCCTCCCTGGGGGAGGTAAACTGTGAGGTCTTAGAAGAGACAGATTTGGATCCTACAGGAATAGTTTGAGTGCCATCAGGTAGAGGTTTAGGTGCAATTATTTGTTCCTGCGTGTCAGGGGAACTGGCCACCACTGGTATAAACTCTTCAGGGAAAAATGTTTCTATTCTCTGCTCCTCCGGAGAGGTGGGAGTCATTAAAGCAACTGGAGAGTCTGACTCAAAAGCTTGTTTAATCTTAGAAACTTTTATCACAGCAGCAGAAGCCTGCAGACCACAGCCGGATAAAGCTGGAGGCTCTCTAGAGACACTAGGTCTGGACTTTATGGCTTTGGCTGCTACCTCTGAAGGCGCTTGGGGGAGAGACTTAGTATAAGTGATGCCAGCTTTGTGGAATACATCATCCTCAACAACACCACCTCTCTTTGAAAACTGCACAGGCTCTTCAACTTGAAATGACACATCAGAGATGCTTGTCACCTCTCCCAACCTATTTCTAGCAACACATTTGTACACTCCAGCATCAGTGTATGTAAAACTGTTGATATACAGCCTATACACTTTATCGTCTACCTCAACTCTGTATTTCCCGCCCGTGAGTTCGAGGCGAATATCATTACAATACCATTCAACTTCTGCGGCAGGTTCACCTGTAATGACACACTCTAATACAGCAGTGTTGTCTTCAGAGCATGTGATATTCTCTAATTCGCTGATGACATGAGGAGCTTCACCGACCACATCAAAGGAGAAAGTGAATTTATGTTTGACAGTCTGAGAGGCTCCCTCATCACTCGGCACGCCCGAAGGGTTCTCTGTAAAAGCCTGAGGTTTGTCATCAGTATTTTCCTCTGTCATCTCAGGGACAGGTGTGGGAGCAGTAATTCTGATTTCTACAGCTGAGGAGCTGAAAGATTCATCCGAGCAGTGGCGCCTGTGGATCACTGCCTGAGGCACCTGTAGCGTTGCCTTCCCCGACTCCATGTAGGACTGAAGTTCCTCCTCCATCAGGCTCTCTTGGTTTTCTTCACCCTTGTCTATCTCTTCTGTAACCACCACTTCCTGTGTGGCGCCTGTCCTTCTCACCACCTTTTTGTCTGAGATCTCGAGAGTGGCGGTACAGATGGATTTGCCATGTTTATTAGTTATGACACAGTCATATGTCCCCTCGTGGTCTGTGGTTGGATAGAAGATAGTGAGTGTAGACTTGTTAGATTTGCTTATGATATCATAGTCAAAGTTGTGGGCTAATGGGTGGCCATCTTTGAGCCAAGTGACTGTGGGCAGAGGGTCACCATTGAACTGGCAAGTAAACTCTGACATCTCACCGATTTTTACTTTAACTGAAGACATTTCTTTCACAAATACTGGACGGGAGCCTCTGGCACTTGTAACCCCTTCTTTTACCGTCTTAGACTCTTGACTTTGGTAAACTCCCTCTTTGAAATTTGACTCCTCTTGGACTCTATCCTCCTTCTTCCTTGTAGCTCCAAGTTCATGAATTTCAGCACTCATCTCATCACCCTGTTGTGATCTTAGCAAATCTTCATGTCTTTCCTCTCTCCTCACACCTGCGAAACCCTTCTGTTGTCTCCATTCGCTGGTCTCTCTCGTAGATCCTAATTCCTCTCTCATCCCTCTCTCCCCTCTCATGTCTGATTGGAAGCGTTGACTGCTGGATTTATCAGCAGACATACTGTATTCCTCCCTGCTCCACCTCCTCTCTGTCGCTTTTTCCACAGACTCTTGTGGTCTACGGCATGGGGAGCGTCTCCTGACTGAGGAAAATTCTTGGGAAGGCTTATGAGGACTCTCCCCCTGAGGTGCACTAGTAAATTGGGTCGGAGAGTATCTCTGAACCGGTGAAGCTTCAAGACCCATGGTGTCTTTTAGAGGAGTAGTTTTTAAATCATAGGATCTTTCAACAGGCGCACCTGCATGGTGCGGTAAAGCAGGATGCGTAGGAGAATACCTCGTTATAAAAGAAGACTCATGAGGAGATGGTTCGCACCCAGCGGCAGGAGGTGAAGGTTTTTTTGTTGGTAAGGCTTCACCAGCAAGCGATGTATGTGGAGATCGAGGGTCAGTGGGATCAATTTCATGAGATATGCCACCATGATAGGGTTCACTATCAAATGGTGAGATGGTCTCAAATGGCAACCTAGAGCCAGACTGTTTGCTTTGACTGTCCAAAGCCCACTCAGACTCCAGTTCAGCTACTTCCTCTTGTTCGACAACATCTTGTTGCCATTTCAAGATGCGCTGAGCCAGTGCTTCCTCCTCACTTACAAAGTACTCGCTGTCCCTTTGCAACCTAGTTTCACGCCCCTCTGTTGGCAGCTCGCCAGCAGGTGGCCACTGCAGGGTCTCACCCTGCTGATCTTGGAAACCAGCAGGGACTGACTCACTTGAAAGGAACTTCTCTTTGGCCGTTTTACCTGGTGAAGTTTTTCTGCTGCGCACAACTTCATTTTGTGGAATTGATTCTAAAGCAGAAGCCTCCGCAACATTTCTTCCAACCTCAGAGGTTCTCTCTGCCTGTAATGGTGAGTAACCCTCCACCCAGTCCGACTCTAGCTTCACAGCTTGCTCTTGTTCCATCAGAACATCCTGTTGCCATTTCATTATCCGCTGAGTTAAGGCCTCCTCTTCACTGACAAACTTCTCACTCTCATTCTTCAGTTCAGAGATGTTCTCCCTTGAAAGCTGGAGCTCACGCTCTTCTCTTGTTTTCTCAAACAACATTTTCTCTGTTCTGGGTTTCGTTCTAGGTGATGACTCAGCTTTTTCTTCTTCTGCTCTAGCTTTAATTCTGGGTGACTTTTGTGACAACATGACTGTGATTTCATCCTGTTCTACTCTACTTTTTACTTTAGGTGACTTAGGGGTTGACGTGGTAGCGTGGCTTTCTCTTTTCTCCCCCACCTCCTGCTGGGTGTAAACGTTCCCCTCAGGAGCCATAAACTGAGTCTCTGCCACCAGAGGCAGATCAGTTTCAGGGTGGAATGTCTCCTCTTCTGAAATTTGCATGCCTTGCTGCCATTTCCTGATCCGCAGGGCGAGGAGTTTCTCCTCACACTCCATCCGATCAGCTTCTAGGCTCCTCTCATACTGAGCCCTCAAAGACTCCCCTGCACTCTCCTCTTCATATGGCTCAACTGTTTCTGTTGCTAAGCCGAGTGGTGACGATCTTTCTGGCCGTGGTCTGGGTGTCTCTCGAAGTACGTCCTCTGCTCTGGTTTTTGTTCTGGGTGACAACTCTGCTTCTACTTCTGTAGCTCTAGCTTTTATTCTGGGGGATTTTTGCACTTGCATGGGTGATGCTTCACCTTCTGTTTTTGCTAATCTGGTATCCATTGTGGCTGACTTTGCAGGCAAGGAGAGGGACGTTTCCACTTCTCCTCTGGCTTTTACTTTCGGTGACTTGGGTGTTGATGCAATTGCAAACTCTGGATCTACCAACCTTGCCTTCATTCTTGGTGATTTACGGAACGAGGAGGGCATGGCCTCAGTTTCAACAATTGCTCTTTTCTCTATCATTTCCTGTTGGGTGTAAATGTGCCCCTCAGGCTCCATGTACTGTGTCTCTGATGGCATGGGCAGATCAGTGTCAGGGTGAAATGTCTCCTCCTCTGATGCCCTACTTCCTTGCTGCCATTTCCTGATCCGCAAGGCGAGAAGTTTCTCCTCACACTCCATCCGTTCAGCTTCCAGGCTCTTCTCATACTGAGCCCTCAAAGACTCCCCTGCACTCTCCTCTTCATACGGCTCTACTGTTTCTGTTTTTTCTTCTGGTGTAAGTGATCCTCTAAGGAACTTCTCCCTGGTAGATGTGACGAGATGTTCCCTGCTTTCAGTGTACGCTGCAGTTCCTGGATATGCTGTTGTTTCAGAGTATGGGGCTTCAGGCTTTTCAGCGTCCACCTTGTGGTCAGCAACAACACTGTGACGCTGCATCATTCTCACATCTGCCTGATTTTCATCAACATCTTTACCCTCCAGTGACTGAGAATATTTTTCACCTGATTTTCTCTCTGTGGGTTCCAGCAGTGTATCAACCAACTCACCTCTCATGATCTGAATGGCCCTGGTTCTGGACTGAGGCTCAAATGAATGCCTCACACGAGGCTGAGAGGGATCCCCGCTTGAGGTTTTACCTTGAAACTCCCTATGGCTCTCCCCCACATCTAAAGTTCGATTGAAATGCTGGACATCAGGCAGCGAGGCAGGCTTCACTCTGAGCCTCTCAACATAATCAGCATAGCTGGACTCACTGGCAACTGATTCTAACTCAAACTCAGACGACGACATGGTACAGATAGAAAGTCTCTTCTTCTGTTTTACAGCTTTTTGGAGTGTAGTAAGTTTTGTTCTTACCTCGTTGTGAAGGCTCTCGGTGTCGCTGAATCTTTCGCTGTACCTGTCGCTGCACCTGTCGCTAAATTTGTCACTGAACCTAGCACCGGTGCGCCGGTCACAGTAAATATCACTGAATCTGTCATTAAAGCGCTCAGACCTGTCAAACATGAGGGGAGGGGACGGGGCACGCTCAGAGGCAGTTTCCAAACGTTTAGACTCTTTCTCTGACACTTTCTCTTTTGAATGGGAACCAGACCGAAAGTACACAGTACGCACCAAAGAGTTCTTAGACCGAGATCTTCCCTGATGGACTTTGGACATCTTGTCAAATGGAGAGCCAACACACCTGAGCTCAACTCTAATCTTCCTATCTTTCCTCTGCTCTGCCATGGTGTCTATGCTTTCATGGGCTTTGGCAGAGCGTTTAACAAAGCCCAGGTAGTTGGCGGACTGCTCTTCCCTCAGTGACACCAAAAGTGATGCTGTGGACTCGGCAGAACCCTCTGTGTTTATTGCCATGACCTTATAACTGCCTGAGTCCTTCTCTTTGATACTGTCAATAACCAGACTGGTAGTGTGCATGTGCATTTTGCTGTCAGAGCAGATCCTACGTCTACGCTCTTTAGGAATAGATCTGTTATTATGAAACCAGAGGATAGTAGGCGGCGGGCAAGCGACTAGTTTACACTTTAACTCAACTGCTTCCCCCTCCAGGACGGATTGGAACTTGAGTTTCTTGGTGAAAGACGGTTTGATGTTGTCCGTCCACGAGGTGATGGAGGAGGTTCTGCTGGAGCAGCGATTGGCTGACACCAGGCCATGATCCAGGAAGTCCTCGGTGTCGGAGAAGGCTCCTCTCAGCTGTCGAGCACCGGTGACCTCTGCGCTGCTGTGCAGTGTTCCTTCTTTGCTTTCATGATAAAACAGCTCTGAAAAAAGAAACAGACAACTGTCAGAACAACACAGCCTCCAGGGGTAAAAAAGAGAAAAGGATTTGAATGAATCATTAATGGAAATATTAAATGCATGCTGGGAGTCACAATGCTATAAGAAATAATTTCACTCACCATATTTGTTCGAATAAACGCAAGACTTGATTCTTTTTATTAGAAACCTGCAGGAAGTTTTGATCCTTCGTCTGTGGAAATTTCTTCAAAACATAAATTATTTAATATTATTAAAAAAATGCATATTTCCAAGATGGGCTGCTAACATTCGCTCGTTTAACTTTTTGATAATTGCTTTGGCTTTTTACTAGAATATTCCTTACCTGACTTGCAGACAGGAGAATAAACGCCCTTTCTAATCCTTAAACTTAACAGGAAATAAATGATGCAGAAGTATCTATGAGAAGCAAAGCTCTCCAGAAAAAATATATTATTCCAAAACTTTAACAAATGAAGCTGGAAAATTGGGTGAGAAGGCGTTTATTCGAACTAATATAGTTTACTGGTGTTATTTAGAATGCAAACCACAGGAATCACATCCCACTATCTGCAAGCCAGGCTAAGAAATATTTTGCAGGAGGAAGGTATCAGTTCCAGATGCAGTAAACCTCCATATCTTTTAAAGGGCATTTCAAATCCGGAAGCTTTAAAAGATACATATCCTGCGCCTTTTCTGGGAAAAGATCAGAGGAACCTTCATGCCAAAATGAAACGCACTTTTGGATGCAAACCGCCACTGTCAAAA
Source organism: Seriola lalandi dorsalis (assembly GCF_002814215.2). Lineage (NCBI taxonomy): Eukaryota > Metazoa > Chordata > Actinopteri > Carangiformes > Carangidae > Seriola > Seriola lalandi. The sequence continues at coordinate 1,332 of NW_019474419.1, read as the reverse complement.
ACCGGTACAAGCAAGTTGTATCAGTGCTCGTCTGGGGGAAACCATGGAATATTATCAAAGTGAAGCAGGTAGAAAAATACAGACCATAGGAACTTTCTATCAAGACACATAAAGATGACATGCAACCGTGGAAATTCAAAGATCATTTAAAGGGACAGTTCAACATAATGACATATTTACAAAGTATAAAAGTAGTCTGTGAATGCAGGCCAACTGTAATCCAAATAATCCATAAAACATGCACCCACACATCTGCTTTTTATCCATTTTTTCTAAACAGTATCTCCACTTAAAAAACATATTCAATGAGCCAAAGTTTGGATCAGAGTTCACCGCTGACAGACTACTTTCACAGTAAAGAAAAAAATCAATCAAGTGAAACAGAAATGTGGTCAAACTGTCTCTTTTCCACTCTGCTTGGCAATAATCTGCTGTTTGTGATGTATATGAAAGTTGATGTGACCTTACCTTTGACTTCTTCCTCAATCTTGGCTTCGATCTGCTCTCTCACATGAGCCACTGTGAAGGAAAGAGTGGAGACGTTTAGCAGACTATTCCCACGAAGGACAGATCCAGTGAGGATCCAGTGACTCTCTTAAAGACAGGACCTCCACCTCTCTCAGTTTTTCTTTGCTGGACTCAAATGTATTTCCCTTCTGTGTTTGATTCCATCACAGTTGGACTGTGATTTGAGGAAACTTAAATTATACTTGCTCAAAACATTTAATTTAACAAAACTTAAAAACTCAAGAACTACAGCTCTGAAGTGGAGTTAAAACCATGAGTGTTTCTGATCTGCTATTTTTTATATTTAAATATCTAATTATACATATTATATTATTTATCTTTTTTAAGTATTTGATATTGTCATTTTGCAGTTACTGCTAATTTCCCCACTGTGGGACTAATAGAGGATTATTTTATCTCTTAATTGGCTTAAACTGATTTGTACAGCAGATGATTCATGATTCATCAACATTAGCACTGAAGTGCAATGATAACTTCATTTCACTCTGACAATGGACAAAAATAACAGGATATAAATGCAAAAGGCAAGTAGATTTGAGTCCATTTAGTCTGAGTTAAGCGAGGCTAGAGTTTGAGGTGTAAACGCAGAACATCTGTAAGAACAAGGTGAAAAACAGTGACAAGGAACAGAAACAAGTAATACAGACACTACACGACTCAGACAAAGAAAGGTTTGAGTTTCCTGGAGGATGGAGGGACAACAGAGGTTATACATGTGAGTTTCATGCATTTCCCAGAGTTTTTCCTGTGCAGGACAAGAGAGGAGGGTGAGGAGGAGGGAGAGGTGAGTTTGCTCCTGGGGGG
>NW_019474418.1:0-2824 GCF_002814215.2 Seriola lalandi dorsalis | reverse complement strand
CACACACACACACACACACACACACACACACACACACGCTCTCATACATTTCATCTTCAAAGTTGCACAGTGAGATCACTCATTTGAATGTATCAGGATGCTCTCTAGAAAAAAAATAAAGACAGTTTGCTTCAACGATTGTAGTTTTGATTTGCTTAATATCCATTTTTATTGTTCTTCCTTCCTTGTTTGCATGGTCGGAGTAGTCTTCAACTCATGCTGTGATGCTGTTGTTGTTGTTATTATGCCTAAATGGGACCCATGCTGGGAAAATTGGCCCAAGTTCAGCACGAGGATAAATGACCGAAAAGGCCTTATAATAAACACACATAATGACCTGTGTGTGTACGTTTTTTTTTGCCTATTTGTATTTGCGATTATGTGTTCACTCTGTGCTTTTTATGTGTGTGCTCATCTGTGCGTCTGTGTGTGCTTGATAATGATATCCATGAATTATGCATGTGGTGTGATGCTTTTCATTCAATTTCAGCTCTTATTTTCCCCCAAACAACATTACAGAGGCGGGTCTCTGGGCATTTGGCTGTAAATAAACTCGAACTAATAGACTTCAACTCTGGGCAACTCCCGTCTGCAAAGCACTCACCAGGGAGCGAGCTTAACAAACTGCCTCCAGGCACTGTTCTCAGGTCAGCTCCTGTGCATTACTATTGACTGTTGGGGGCACCTGTGAGGTTAAAGAAAACAGATCTGAAATCAGCATTCTTAGGACAATTGTTCCTATGTTTAAAAAAAATAAAAAATAAACATAGCATATGAGGTGATAAGAAGAGTTTGAATATTTACATATATCAACAAAGGTTTTTGTTCCCTGAGCAGAACTAGATAAATAACTATTTTGTTATGTTTGGGTTGATTGTGTCTTCTGGGTATCAGCTTAGACAGTTTGCACATACAGAGCTGTGAGCATGTGCACAGGTGTGTGTCAGGGCTCAGGTTGCATGTTCTACTTTATGTGAAGTGCTGGGGGGAGTTGGGGTGAGGAGGTATGTTGCCATACATGACTGCTCATATCTCCCTTCTCTATGATCTATGACCTTGTCCTCTCTCATCACTCGTTGCTTGTGACTGCACTGTGGCTCAGAGCGCTACCCCTCTTCCCCTCTCTCTCTCTCTCTCTCTCTCTCTCTCTCTGCCTCTCTTTGTGTCTCCTCCTCTCTCGCTCTCTTCCCTCTCTGCCTCTCCTCCCGCCCTCTGTCTCTCTCCCTCACTCTGTCCGTTGTGCTCTGTTGCTCATCAAGGGCTCCGAGCTCCCCTTTTTAGTGCCTGGGGTGCCCTGCTCTGCACTTGTGACATTGGAGGTATGTGTGTGTGGGAGTGCACGTGCACGTATGTGCGTGCGTGTGGTTATGTTGTAGGCTATGTGAGGGGAGTCAGTCATATGATTTAGCAGAAGACAGTCACCAGCAGCTTTGCTTAGAGCGATGGGAATCGCGTTGTCTCCTGCCAAGATGTCACACAATGTGCCATTTGCTCTTAGGAAGAGACAGTTTATGGGTGTGTGTTATTGTGAATGTAATATTGAGATTGTGAACATAGATCCTAAGTGAATTTGTAATTTTTTGGCGTTCCACCAGCAAAAATTAGCTAGCTACATGCTCTTTTCCTCAGACTTCACTTCAGTAATATTTTATTCCTGTGTACATCCTTATACTTTTCTTCAGAGCAACATTTGGACCAAATAAAAAAAGAAACCAAAACAAAACTGAACTCTACAGCTCGTAACTCTGTGCGACTTTACCTTGAGCTAAATGCTAACATAGGCATGCTGACATGTGTGCCAGGACAATATTAGTATGCCGATGTTTAGCAGGTAGAATGTTAACCATGTTTATCTTTTTATTTAGTGCATTAGCTTACTAGCATTTGCTAATTAGCACTAAACACAAAGTGCAGTTGAGGCTGAGGCCATTTGTTTTGCAGGAATTTCGCCAGAAACCAAAGTGTTGGACAAATTAAAATGTTTACCTGATGGTGGTGCCAGGTGAAAAGACAGAGGATGACCAAAGTCATTACAATTCATCCTGAGGACATGAATATCTGTGTCTGGTTTCATGGCTATCCATCCAACGGCTGTCAAGATATTTCTCTAAAAACTAAAAATATTAACCATGTGTTGACGCTAGAGAAAAAGTCAGGGCATCATCAAAGTTATTAGAATTCATTCTCCAGATACCATAAATGTCAGTGCAAACTTTCATAGCTGTCCATCCAGTACTTTTTACGGTTTTCAGTCTGGATCAAAAGTAGTGGACCAACCAGCTGGCGCTGCCATCCTTAGAATCGTGTAGCCAGCAAGGATAAAAATGGGTCAATTCTATGACAATTTAGTTGTAGAAATTTTAAAAACTAGGACATTTGGCCGCCTTTTGTCTTTCTTTTTCCTGCACTGAATGCAAACAAAAAGCAGAATCCTCATTAATGCCAGAATCTGTCTGCCATATGCACAGTATTCATAACAGCATAATTACAGTATGTGCTCTATGCAGTGACCATTTGTTAGCTTACTGTACAAATACAACAAAGGCATTGATTTCTATAACTAAGCCAGTTAGCACATGGAACGAATGAAATTTTCATGAATCATTTATCAGAGCCACTGCGAGTATATTCAGAGAGAGAAAGCAGTTGTAACTAGCTGTGTACTTCACTTGTTTTATGTAGAGGACATCACTTTGCCACTGGCGGTAGTGTCTCTACAATGGATTTTTTTTTTTTTTGTATTTAATCACAGAGCACAATGCCATATTTATGTCTCATGTAGAGTACATCTTTTGTCTTTGTGTGTGTGTGTGTGTGTGTGTGT
>NW_019474417.1:0-1688 GCF_002814215.2 Seriola lalandi dorsalis | reverse complement strand
GTCACCAAGCCGGCACTGGGAATACTGGCTGCTCCAACACTGGCCAGTGTGGCTGTCAAACTGGATGAAGACACAGCAAAGGGGCACTCAGTCACATTTCTCAAAACCCACTACACCTAACCACATCCTCCACAACCCTCCTCTAAACCCTTCCTCACCACTTCAGTCGCCAGTGAATGTGAAATCGCAGCACCTCACTGCCACAGATGAAGACACTCATTCTCTATGGTGCTTGTGTGAAGAGCAACAGCTGAGGACCACTAGAGTGGGTCCTCCATCGCACATGAAGAGAGGTTTAAATGTGAGAGATAGGATGTTTAATTTAATAGACTGATATGCTGCAAAAATGTCAGACTGAAGGTCATCCATCCTCGACTTACACTATTAACAAAAGGGCGTTTGGCAAAGTTAGTTCCAGATACTCAAGAAACAGCAAGTGGTTTGTATTTATCTTCCTACTTAGCGTGAAATACAGCACTGGCACATGTGGCTTCTTCCTGGTGGTTTGTTTGCTCTCCTGTAAATTTCTTCTCTAAAGTTGCAGCCACTTTGATCAACTGAGGCTTTTCTGTTCACTGTTAAGTGCCTCTACACTCCATGCTGTGTTTGTCCTCATTTATTAACAGCTAACTGTGTTTGCTGAACTGTATCCTCGGGGCGCCATTTAAACCCTCTTGAAATAGAGTGAATTACGACTCTGAGTGTTATGACTAAGAATAGCTTTTCTGACTTTTGTGTGCAGTCAAATCAATCTTAGAGGGAAGAGTCCTTTTAAGAAGCCTATTTTCATACATGGATGTCTGAAATATCATAGATCTCATCATTTCCCAATACCAAGTCTAAAATTTCATACAAAACAGGAATGCAGGCAGGAAAGAACACCAAATCTTTCAACTTACATCTTATACCCGTAACAATAGTATGATTTCCATTTAACAGTGTGAATGACATCAGCTAATTCAGACTCTGACAAATTTTAAGTACAAAGACAAACTATCTTAAGTGTTTGCTGACCTGACGGTGACAATCTGGCCTGGGTCAAGGTGGATACCGTTCATCTGGGCAATGAAGATGGCAGCCACAGCCTCATACAGAGCAGTTCCATCCATGTTGATGGTGGCACCGACTGGCAGCACGAAACGAGTGACTCTTTTGTCAATACCCAGGTTTTCCTCCAGACAACGGAAGGTGACAGGCAGAGTACCAGCACTGGAAGGAAAAGCAGAATTGTGTAAATATTAAGATGCCTCCATCTATTCGTCCATCCATCCATCCATCCATCCATCCTGATGCTGACCTGGAGGCTGTCCCCAGGGCAGTGATCCAGGCCTGGAAGATGCCCAGGAAGAAGGTGAAGGGGTTTTTCCTGACGATAACAAAGTAGATGCTGGGCAGGAAGATTGCTCCGTGGATGATGAGGCCAATAATTACAGTCACCATGTACATGCCCAACTGCCTGGCCACCACCTCCAGATCCTTGATGGAAATGATCTTACCACAGATCAGGCAGGCAATACCAAAGGGAGAATACCTGATCAGATGAAAAAACATTTTGTCATTACTTTAAATTTAATATCAAATACAGATGACAAACACTGATAAATTCTGCTTTAAATCGTCAGCTCCTCCTGTTTTAATGACGTGAGACATAACTTGGCATAGAAAGTTATTTCTGACTCCAAACAACT
>NW_019474416.1:0-1690 GCF_002814215.2 Seriola lalandi dorsalis | reverse complement strand
TATATATATATATATATATATATATATATATATATATATTAGAGACTTGTTATGACTCACAAACTGATTGACAAGTCTTTTATGATACCATGATGAGACAACAACTAAATGCAAGTTATAAATGATTTCTGATGCTGTTAGTCAAAGTCAAAGTCAAACTCAGTTTGTAAACACAGTATCAAAATCAGATGACACATAATTACAACCTACCAACAAAAAAACAAAATGCTTTTTCATCAGTAAGTTAAATTGTTCAAGTATATGTGCAAATATAGGCTATACCTGTAAATTACCTGATTAAAAATGACAGATAGGGCTTTTAAGAAACAGCTGTGTCCCTGTTCAGCTCAGACCTGGACACAATGGCTGTGTCTGCATGTGCTCCATGTTAGTGGCGACAGTCAAAAACACAACATGCATACTAATGGGATATTGGATGGTGCTCCTGAAGCCTGGCACCATCCTCAAGCATGATCTTAATATAACCTTCCCAGCATGTGTTTCATAAACAGTCCACAGCCTCATCTGCCTGAACGAGACATCATGATTAAATAGTCCAAATCACAGCATCAGTGAAAAGGTGCTTTTTTGTGTATCTGACAAGGTCACAGGAAGGAAAGACAAACGGACATTTACAGTTTAAATGTCAAAACCAGACCTGCTCACAAACAGCATCAATAGTTAACCAAAAACAGCACTATTTTCCACTATTTTCACTGTGTTATTCACTTATATATATTGCTCATTGATTTATGTTTTCCGCTGACTGTGACATATATTATTTTTTTTGACATTTTTATGCCTTACTATACTATGACGTTTTTGATATTTTTATGTCATACTATATACTATGATGTTTTTTGACATTTTCATGTCTTATATACAATGATGGTTTTTTTTAATTGTCATGCCATACTATACTATGACATTTTAGGACTTTTTTGACATTTCTATGCCATACTATAATATGACAGGTTTTTTTTTTACATTTTCATGCTTTATTATACTATGAAGTTTGATCACCTTTTCATGCCATACTATACTGTGAGGTTTTGTACATTTTTATGACTTATTATACTATGACGTTGTTGACATTTTTATGCCTTACTATACTATGACGTTGTTGATATTTTTATGCCTTATTATACTTTGACATTTTTTGACATTTTTAGGCCGTAATATACTATGACGTTTTTGACATTATTATGCCATACCATACTATGATGTTTTTTGACATTTTTATGCCATACTATACTATGAATTTTTTGACATTTTTATGCCATACCATACTATGATGTTTTTGACATTTTTATGCCATACTATACTATGATGTTTTTTTACATTTTCATGCCATACTATACTATGACATTTTTTGACATTTTTATGCCATACCATACTATGATGTTTTTTGACATTTTTATGCCATACTATACTATGATGTTTTTTGACATTTTCATGCCATACTATACTATGACATTTTTATGCCTTACTATACTATGACGTTTTTAATATTTTTATGCCATACTATACTATGACGTTTTTGATATTTTTATGCCATGCGATACGATGATGTTTTTGACATTTTCATGTCTTATATACAATGATGTTTTTTAATTGTCATGCCATACTATACTATGACGTTTTAGGACTTATGCCATACTATAATGTGATGGGTTTTTTTTTTTTTACA
>NW_019474415.1:0-6433 GCF_002814215.2 Seriola lalandi dorsalis | reverse complement strand
ACACACACACACACACATACACACACACGCACTAACCTGACAGCACTGTGACCCTCTGGAGATAATATAAGCGTCATGTGACCTGTCTGTGAGGACTTGAGGCTATTTCAGTGGCAGTAATGATACCCTTAAAAGCAGCCTATGATAATGATGACACTAATTGTCGAGCACAAAGCCTGCGACTGCACATCTGTGAATTAATGAGACAGTCTCACACACAAACACATAGAAAATATATATCAGAAAGAAAGACATCAGGGAACCAGTGGGGTTCAGAACAGTTCAAACAACACAGACTGAGCATCTGAGCATGATAGAGAGGAAGAAACACTTGAAGGTCAGATGGCTCTCGACTGACCTTCAATACATTCCTCCCAAAAGGGCAAAGTGATTCCCTACCCCCCCTTACCCACCCCAGCCCCTCCAATCCTACACTCCCCAAGTACACCTCACACCCAACCCTCAGGCATCATACCCACACAGTCACTGTGTAACACTAGTCAGACCTGTCTCCCCATGCTTTATCACAGGACCTAACACGAGATAACACAATTTAAAACTTAAGGTCAACCGAATTCTTCCACCAAATGTATCTGTCAGGGGGAACTGCAGCCTGTATGACAGTAACAGTAATGAACCAAAGACGTCATTTCTTATCCATCACTGGGCTGCTGCACAGGCAAGAGGAAATCAAACATCAAACCGTTTTATGAATCAATCTAACTCCCAGAGGAATAATAAAGAAATGAACTAGGCCTAACGAAAATACTGAAAACACGTCCCTCTGGCTCCTGTGTATAATGCTGAAAAAATGAACCCCTGACTTAATACGTGCTGTTGTACTCAAGCATTCCCTTTATGTTATTGCTACACTGTCTGGTGTTTGCAAACCACTGCACAGGAATCAGCAACTTTTACGGAATAAGACAAGTAGGAAGTATATGACACACTGTTATGTCAACATCATATTAGTGCCACAATGGTGTTATCATGACTGGGCTTGTCTTTGTGTCTTCAAAATGGCTGACTAACAACAGAAAAATACTTAGCACTGCCTCCCCAACAAGAACATACAGAACATTAAAATTCCACTCACAATACTTTGTTTATCTTCTTCCGAGAACTTTTATGCTTTTTTCCCCTTCATGGACATGGAGCATCAAACAACAGCTGACAGGTCATGCACTGTTTGGGCCACAGCTAATCATGGCTGACATCCCGTATTTACAGCAGGGAAGCCAAGTAGTTTTTATGATTAGCTTCCCCTAAATACTGCAGGGGGGACCATGTGATCGAAGTGGGGGAAAGGTACTTACCATGTAATCTAAACATAATAATGTTGACCTTTACAAGTCACACACCAAGTAAGATGGCTGTGTCCCAAATAACTACTCCACTGCTGCTATTTATAGCGGCCTCACAAAGCCTGAACGGCACAAATACAAAAACAATAGCTCTAAGGTCCACGGTAAAAAAAAATCTTGCTCATGAATATTCCTGCGTTTCTAAGGTTTAATTTACAAGTGTATGAACAAATGCAGTCTGATGAATTTTCCATTGTTCCATTGCAAGGCTGCACTGCCTGCTCATGAGTCAATGTGAAGTAAAACTGTGGCCACTATTTACAGGAAGCATTTTACTCAACCTTCATAAACACACACACACACACACACACACACACACACACACAGCCTTTCTCAAGAAAAGTGTCACAACTCATCCATGTCATACAACCATCCATTACCCCACTGCTGCTTACATAAAGCTCCCTGGCCTCACACTGACAGGAAGCAGGCAAGCTACGTGCTACAGCCACATTTATAGGACATGATGTTGATCTGTAGCAGTGACACAGAGTCAAATATATCCCTTTATAGCGCATGAGAGGCCTCTTTACTGTTGCATCAATGAAAAATACTCCCCCAGGTTGATCTGTACGTCATTATCGAGGCTCCATTTTATTGACAAGACAGTCAGTGTCAGACTTTGTTTTAATCCCTGAAAGGAAACAGCAAAAGACAGACAATATTAAGACAACACAGTTAATATTGAGTGTTCTAGTTTCACAGTCTGTCCACAGTTGGTTTGTCTGTCTGTGTGTGTGGTCTGCACAAGTGCATAGTTACAAATGATACCTCAAACAGGCAACCCAGCATTCAAATACACAAAATATTATCTCTACAAATACTTGATGACACTTGATGTCTGCAGCCAGGCTCTAAAAATTACATACATACATAAAACAATTGCAAACAGATGGACCTGCAGTGAGCAGAGCTGTTGATTTCCACCTCAGGCAGGCAGCACGGGCGATATCATGTCTTGATATGTCCTATAAATGTTCACTTTTGATGTTGCTGTTGTTCCTATGTTGTCCCTTTATTTCAGAGAACATGCCCTCCACATCCAGTTTCTCAAGAGTCCCAAGCAGCTCTCTAAATGATCTCTTTTTCCTCCTCTCCTCTTCTGAGCTGCTTTTCTCCACCGTTGGCTGTTGTGTTTGGATTTTCCACCGATGGTCGTGTGTGTCTCACTGACTCTGACAGACGGTGGACCCGCTCTTGGCCCCAGCAGCAGCCTTCTTACGCCTCTTGTTGAGCAGGGGGTTGCTCGAAGTGTCGAGATCCTTGATCTTCACCTGGTCGTAGTCCACACGCATAGTTGCTAAAGCGCTGGTCAACTCTTCCTGTGAGAGAAAAGGCAGAGGATCAGATGTGGCAAAGTGTGTTAGTTCAGTGAAGACTACTCCTATAAGTACTCATTTGTTGAATCCTATTCTTACCCATAAGAGTTTCTAAATGATTGACATTGCTACTTTTACCCCCTTTTCTACATCCAAGAAATGTATCAGCAGCAGCTCATTTTGGGACATATGCTTATTTGCTTTCTTAACAAGAATTAGATGAGAAGATCGTTAGCACTCTCATGTATAGACGAGTGGTATGTAGCTACAGCCAACAGCCGACTAGCAGAGCTTAGCAGAAAGCCTAGAAACAGCTTGGATCTGTAAAAGGTAACAAGATTCACCTGCCATCATCTGTAAAGCTCAATAATTAAGATCTTATGTATCATTTTTGCCAGGTAACCAGCAGAGACTCCAGGAAGTTACTGCTCCTGGACAAGAAATAGTCCAGCACATAACTGTTTTTACACTTTGGTTTTTGTAGGGATTAAAAAAAACAAGATGAGATATATAATGTGTTAATTAGTCAGCTGAAGATGTGTGGGTAAGTAGATTTTGTTACCTTTGGACAGAACCAGGCTAGTTATTTCTAGTCTTTATGCTAAGCTAACCAACTCCTGTTTTAGCCTTGTATTTAATATACAACCTCTCAACTCTTGGTAAGAAAGCGTGTTTCCCAAAATGTATCTAAACCATTTGAAGTGCAAAGAAAAATAAACAATGGTGACCAGGGCAGAGAAAAACCTGTCTGGGAACAAGTTTTATGAACTCAGAGAAAAAGGTCAGGTCATCACAGGCCTGGGCCTAAAGCCAAAACAGGCTTCAGACCATGAGAACTCCACTGAAATGCCAGAAGACAGGTCTGCAGCTGCTACAGCCCTGAAAACGTGAACTTTCAATCCCCCCGTCCCTTAGTGTTCATGACTGGAGGTCATTTGTCAGTCATGATGTATGTAGAAAGAATGTAACATCTTGTTTTTTGTGCTTTTTGAGAAGTGATTGTTCAGGAGTGCAATCTGTTAAAATTTACGCAACATTGCATTGTCCATTGCAGAAGTGAACTGTGGTGTATTATGTGCATATCATTTTCAACGAGAAGGTTCTTTTCATACATTATCACTGCAGACTCGCTCATTCAGCTGTTGTGAGGGAACGTGCTACTCATGATTTGTGCTCTCATTTACCACCACTAAAAAAATATATGATTGCCCAACTGAGACATTTTGAGGAGGTAACCCCACAGTGACTTGACGTGAGCAAACAGCTTCTTGCTCTTTAAGCACATTTCTTTGTGTAAATTAGCGAAAGAGTCGAGAAGAGGCAGCTGAGCTCCTTTGTGCTCAAGTGTGTGTATATGAAATGTTAAAATGTGTGTGTGTGTGTGTGTTTTTTAAAAGTTAAACTGAAAGAACAGATGAGACAGGCTTCCCCCTGGTGGCCATCAGGGAATCATCATGATGGTGATACACAAAAAAGTTTTTAATTAGTTTCATTCACTCAATGATATGAAGTTTTTATATTGATAATTTTCCTCAGCTGACTTCCATGTGGTAATTATTGTAATTATAAAATCTCTAGTCATTAAAGTACGACTTGGACTGAAAAAAAGACAGTTGTGTATGTCATCTGTGGCTCTGTAAATGCCACCATGACATAAATGACACCATAGTGATGTCATCAAGGTCAATGGATATATTTAAACAGAAAGCATTATAAACTATGAGAGTGGAACTTAAAAGATAGCGTCTAAAGAACAACGCTGTGTTGCATTATGGGAACTGTATTTTTGTAGCGTGCCCCATACTGGAGACTAAATGTCAGGGTTATTTGCCCCTCTGCTGCTTCGATTTTCATTGCTCAGTTTCTTTGATCTGTCTCTCGCGAGGCCTTAAACATAAAGGAAAATGCAAATTACGTGCTAAGTTACTGGAGTACTGCTGTACCACCAGCCAAACTAAAGCACAACCTAAAGCCCAACAGCAACAGGTTGTAATGCCAACATGCGGCCAGAGGGGGTCAGTGTTATTCTGCTGCTGACCTTCAAATCCTCCCACATCTCTCTGTCTTCAGTCAGGACCCGGGTTGTGTGGAGCGGAGTGGAGGGAACCACCATGGACTGCTGCAGAGTGCAAACACACATGCAGATGAAGATATGAGCAAACATGCACAGACAAACAGGAAGTAGGAAGTACGTAACGTTTATCTGTACTTGACACACAGATACACAGATACTTACATTGATCCAGGGGTGATTCATAAACTGAGTGATGGTCATTCTCTCATTAGGGTCTGTCTTCAGGAGCTGGTGGATCAGATCTTTTGCTAGAAGAGTAAAGGGAATGCAAAGATCATTAGATTATTAGTAGCACGACACACACACATGCTCCTGGTCTCAGGGACAGGATGGCCTACTTACACAGCAAGAGCGAGAGTGAGGAGTGAGATCGAGTGAAAAAATAGAATTATGACTGTGTGTGCACTGTTGTTGTCACTGGTTAGGAGGAGGACACCAGGTGGCTGTTGTCTCTGAGTTATCTTTAAGATGTGTGTAAGAGGAGTGTGGGCACGCTCATTTGTTATAGTCTGTGAAAGGGTAAAACTTGTTGAGTTGATGAGTCCATAGGAGACCATAGTTCACCTAAACAGACTGAGTACAGTCTCTGTGTTTACAGACTCAGGTAAGAACAAAAGCTTGAAGGTTGCAGCACCAAGATGTAAACTGAGGCTATTTAAAAGCACACTGCAGTCTTCCCCCACATGATGCCATAGTTTTTACCAGCTGCAGCTGATCACGCACTGAGGTTTTCTATATGAGAACGTCTTGACTAGGCCACCCAGTAAACCTGAGGAGTTTTAGAGCAGTACTCATATATTTACTCACTCACTCTGTCCACAATGAAAAATGTCAAGCGGAAAATGTCACCATCCTTCTCTTGCTGTGCATTGTCACCATCATGTGGTAAAGAGCTGGACAGATAGACTGACAGCCTACAGTACTTTGACTGTCAGCTTGGTTACTTTACTTCCTCTCAGCAGGAAACTTTTTGTATTTTAAACTCTGACTCAGATACTGGAATTTGTGTTGAATGAGGCTGATCACAAAATGTTTTGTCATTGATATAGCTTTACGTTTGTGTTGTTAGACTGCTGCATGGCTGAGAAGAAATTAATGATTTGATAGCTATGGGATTTTAAACCTTTCATAAATGTGTAGGTAAATTTCAATTTATAAATTTGTCAACTCTGCAGAATATTCTTTAAATCCTACATTTTCAGAGCTTTGAAATTGATAGAAAAAATTAAAATGTCTAAATATTACTATGGACAAGTCCTGTGTGTGTGTGTGTGTGTGTGTGTGTGTTTCTTGGGGGATTCACCTTCCTGGGACACCTCAGCCCACTCTGGGTTGGGGAACTCGTACTGGCCCATCCTGATCCTCCTCTTCATCCCCGGTGAAATGGCCTGGCCCGTGTTGGAGTAAAATGGAGGAAAGCCACACAAGCTACAGGGACAAAAATGGTGGGTCAGACAGAGCAACTTTAAAATCTTATATAAGTCGTGACATTAATGTGTTCCCATCCAGCTACACACAGTACTCACAGGATGTACATGATGACGCCCAGAGACCACATGTCACATGACTTGTCATATTTCTCCGGACCCAAAACCTCAGGAGCTTATCAATGGTGATACACACACACACACACACACACACACACACACACACACACACACACACACACACACACA
>NW_019474414.1:0-1690 GCF_002814215.2 Seriola lalandi dorsalis | reverse complement strand
GGAAACAAACCAATAAGAATACAGATCTCATACAGACAGACAAATACACAGACAGATGAACAGTCAGTCAGTCAGTCAGTCAGTCAGTCAGTCAGTCAGTCAGTCTTACCTTTGGCAACCCATCCATGTCACCAGAGCCTGTGATTAGAAATAAAAAGAGAAGAGAAACTTGAATGATTGTAATGTAACAGTTAACTAATCCTCAGCAGCCTGCTAATAATTTAACAACACTTCAGGATATCCAGCGTGAGCACAAAACACCCGGATCTCTCACAGTTAATGGTCTTTAATTAAGCTATTTGTTTCAGATACAGATGAGAACCAACTCCGCCGGCTTCACTGCCCGCGTCTCACCCATCTACAGGATCAATTGGCCTACTCACTGCCCCACTAATCTGTTTCAGCTTTGATCAATACTGAGAGGAGAGAGAACACTTCCTCCACCAGCCATAAGAGGGCAGAGTCTTACTTCTTAATGCCTCTGTTCATAGAAAGTAACAGGTTTCACTGAATATTCTGAGGAGCTTATACCAAGTGCCTACATACACTGTGAGCTTCTTTAGCTTATCTTTATCCACTCACCTAGTGATCCGTTCATATGATGCTGCTCCATAGCACCCATTCCACCCATTGGCCCGTCAGGACCCGGCCCCATTGGGAACTAAAGAAAATTAACAGGAGCATTTATAAAGATCATGTATCTTGTTCTTTTCATGCTTGGTAATGAATTAGAAATTAGAAACAAATTCTGAATGAAATGTAGAAACACTGAAACTATTTATTGTGATTCAAAAAGAAACAAAACAATGTTACTCACATTAGGTCTATTTCCACCGGGACCGATAGGGTTCATCATCGTGTAGATGTTTTCACTTGAGTTTGTTGAATCTATGTAAAAAAAAACAGTTCAATGTTTAAAATCCGAAAATTGTAAGACAGAATTTTCCTCCTAATTGAAGAGAAAAACTTATAGATCTCTCTGTATCCAAGTGGTCTACAAATGTCAAAAAATAAGGTGGATTTGGGGTATGGAAGGGGGTAAGAAATGGGAAATAATGAGGTGAGCTACACTGAAGTCACTGGAGTGGAACTGTTTTTCACTGTATTTGACATTGTTTCAGTTTGATTTTGCCAGCTACAACCCAGACACATGTTTCTGTGGTACAGGACCACCAGTATATTACTTTAAAAGCCGGTGCATAATGTCAGTCAATCTGTCTGTCAGTCAATCTACACACTGCTCTCTGCATTGTACAATGAAAGAGACCAATTATTTGTAATTCCAACAGTCAGGAGATTAGACCAAGTTATTATATGGACACTCTGGCATCTTAGCAAAAACCAGTACATGCTGTGTCACTCCTCATGTGTCTGTCTGTCCCGAAAAAATTCAGAAGGATGAGGTGTCCTTGATCTGGCATTGCAGGCAGAAAGTTGTGAGAAAAAGACTGAGAAAAGCAGGGAAAAAAAAGAATAACAAATTGAAAGACAGGGGAGGAGATGGATACTGCATGTGCAAAGTGGTGGAGAGATCTTGCCTGTTAGTTTCCCTGAATCTAGCTTGTTATGTCGTGACTAGAGGAGGGGGGCAATACTGAGTGGGAGGTTTGTGTGTATGAGAGTGAGTGAGTGAGTGAGTGAGTGTGTGTGTGTGTGTGTGTGTGTGTGTGTGTGTGTGTGTGTGTGTGTG
>NW_019474413.1:0-5969 GCF_002814215.2 Seriola lalandi dorsalis | reverse complement strand
ACCCAATCTTCCCTCTATTACTGTCCAGTATCATGACCTAAGTAAAGTCTTCAGCAACAACTTGCCCATGTCATTACCTCCTCGCAGGCCCTACAGCTGTGGTATTGACTGTGCTATTCCCAGGACTCACTAGCTGACTTTACAACTTTTTCCGTCCTGAGATAGACGCGAAAACTATATGACTTGTTGGATGCAATTATTATCCCTCCATCTTCCTCTCCTCTTAGTGCTGGGTTCTTTTTTGTGTCCAAGAAAGACAAATCCCTTCATCTTTGCACACATATCCTTTGCCTTTGATAACCTCTGCCTTTCAGCCACTCAAGGGAGCCACCATCTTTACCAAATTGGACGCAAGACTTAGTGAGGAGGTGACGAGCGCGTTCAACACACACCTCTGCCATTTTGAATATTTGGTCATGACTTTTGGACTCATGAATCCACCCACAGTTTTCCCAACTGTCCTCAGAACCACTTCCAGTTCCCAGTGGAACGACTTCTCCAAGGCAGCACAGCCAAGGAGACGGCTGATCTTCTGGTTAATCATGTGTTTTGTCTGCATATTATCCCTGCTGTTACAGTCTCTGATTGAGGCTCTTGTTTCATATTTGGAGAGCGTTTTGTCAAGCCTTATGGGCTACAGTCAGTTTAACCTCTGGTTTTCCCCCACAGACCAATGGACAAGCTGAGACAGGAAAGAAGGACCCTGAAACTGCACTTAGTTGTGTCATCGCCACGAATCCCATTGCCTGGAATACGCTGGAATGAATATGCTCTCAACTCTTTCACCAGTGCGGCTATAGGTTTGTCACCATTTGAGTCTTTCCTGGATTACTTAACTCCTCTTTGTCTCTCCCAAGAGAGTGAGATTGTCGTTCCCTCAGTACAGATGCACTTCCACCACTGCCATGAAGTCTGAAGTCTCTGCCTTTGAGTTCTACATTTGTGTCCACAACTCAAACACTGAATTTAACAAAAGCAGCCGTGGATGTCATGTTTTTTGTGGTAAACTGATTCGCAGAATTAATATCTTTGATCTTTGTCTGATCTGTTGCATACAGTTTTAGCCATGCTAAGATGAAAGTCTAGAGAAGACAATGTCATTCAGACTGTTGGTCCACCACTGTGGTCCAGAATGAAATATCTCAACACCTATTCAATGAATAATGATTAAATGAGGTACAGGTATCCATCGTGCCTAAAGGACGAATCCTAACAACTCTGATGAAATATCAGGAAACTTTGATGATCCCCTGACATTTCCTCTGGCGCCACTATGAAGTTGATATTTGTGCATTTTCAATTTTTTGACATTTTTATGGCTTTATTAGAAGGTCTGACAACAAAGAGATGTCAGGATATAAGGAGAGAGGGACGATGAATGACATACAACAAATGTCCCGGGTTGAGCTCAATATCTTGACTTCTGGATAGCTATTAAGGATTAATTTCAGTTTGTCCAATACTTAATATCTGCGAAACAAATGACATTCCCGTCACATTTCCAGCCTCATCTGCTAAAACACTAAACTAAGTGAACTATGGTGAACACAATTGCTGACATCATAGAGCTCTTAGTTTTGCTGTCTTGTTTTGACAAAAGCATGGTCAGATAGTCAATCTAACTACAAAACTGCCACTATCCAGTCGAAGACCAGGCTCAGGGGGCAGGAATTTAAGTTGGCCGGGCCAAAAATGCAAACACACTGAAGATTGCACAAAAGTTCAAATGCAAGTGAGAACATTTGTCCCAGATGCCCCAATTTGGAATGGGTATTTCTCCACACTGCAGTTGCTGATGCTGAAGACTCCCTCTGTTGGCCAGAGAGCCTGTAAAGTGTGCAGACTACCTCAGTTCAAAAGGTAGTGGGCTTTGTAATACTTCTAGTGTTTCAGCCATGTTGAATTTTGCACTACTAGAGGCAGTGCTTTCTAGCTCAAATAGTGCTGTAACTATTCTAATAAAGTGGTGTCAAGAAATTGAAAGCGTTAAAGAGAAATTTCAGATTGCATATGATTTAATCTGTCATCACATTCCCTTCTCCCCACCTCAACATTAAGATAAAAGGATGAATAAATAGATATATTAAGAGTCTCCTTAAGAGCTCTCAGATTTCAAAGCAGGTGGTGAAAGAGAATTGCAGGCTGAATGACGGAGAAACTGCGTCAATCATTAAGTCATTACTCTTCAGGCTTTATTTGTTGAAGAGTGACAGCGACACCCCCAATCAATCAAACCTTATGTAATCTTCTCAGGCAAATCTCGCGAAGCATGAGTCATTACAACCTGCCTTTGTGAGTCTCCACCCACTCACACACATACACAGAAGAAACAGCTATACACAAAGCCTATCCAACTCCCTCCCAATGAAATACCACTTGATCCGTGGATGTCAACCTTAATTCCCTTTCTTATTCTCTGTCTTTCATAAAATGAGCTCATGTGCATGTATAAATATTTATGTCCCAATCATCAGACAAAATACAGGGAGGAAAAGCTAAAAGATGTCATCAGTAGAGAGTGCTCAAACTGTAATATCTACGATTCAACTAATCAACAACCATATCACGATGCTAGACCTGATCTCCAAGGTCCCCTGATTTTTTTTACAGTTATGTGGAATCCCTGCTGAGTTGTGTTCACCCTCCCCATAACCCAGCCTACTTCCCCACTCTCAGGCTTGCCTTGGCAGATCAATGGAACAGTATGAGGTTGGCTTTTTAATTGAGCTATCCTGAAGGGTGGATGGTGTTTTAATGAGGCCAGGTCCTGTTTTCATCCTGACCTTTATGCTCTGCCCTACAGGTGTCCATCCTCTAACTTAAAAGGAATGTATGGGCTTGTAGGGCTACCCGAGAGGTGTCAGACCTCACCAAGTTCCTCTGCAGAGGTTGACATTTTAAAGTGAATCCAATACGGCAAGAGTATATGATGTACAGTGTATGAAACATTAATCCAAAACAAGTTCCCATTGTATGTAACTTTTGGGGCTCAAAATGCATTGGTCTGTTTGACTCTACTAATGTTTAGCTGTGTTGAGATTTGTGTAAATGTTATATTGGAATGTCTTTCTGTCAAGTGCGAACACATTATTGCATTTGTTTTATGTATAATGTATGAAGGCCATAAGATTAAAAGATATTTAACAAAATACATTTCAAAGAAGAATAATGCCAAGTATGTGAAAGAGTAACATCAATAGCTTGGGCAATACATGAGTGAGTGGGAAATGTAAAGATTAAAACCTAAACAAAAGGTTTTGAAGACCTTTTAAACACTCAGCCAGCAGGCGTTCCTCTAGTACCAATCTCTTTGAAGCTGCTTTTATCTCTGGCAGAGCAAACAAGAGAGTTATGGCTCACTTGGTGGCAAACAGTTAAGTAATTACAATTACACACTACTCACACAGTAGACACAGAGCAACATTAGGATTCTTTTTGAATACCAACTTCACCAATAACAACCAGCTTCATACACAATAGAATTGCTGTTATATGCTATAGGTAAAACAAAGGAAAGAACAGCCTCCATTTGTTGTCATGTTAGGTCTCTTGAAATTAGGTTGCTACTTGCCAGTAGAAAAAGTTGATTGGACTCACATGCAATATGGTACAAGAAATCACACAACAGTCCATCAACACACACATACTTTCATAATGCTAGCAGTTTCAATAATTATTATTCCAATTTATCAACATTTTTGCTGTGCGTTATTATCATCTATTATATATCGAAAAAGGGATGCTTTTCACATGTCCTTATGAAGTTTCTAGTCTGGAGAGGTCTACTGTTCAGAAAAATGCTCTGTGAGATCTCAGCATTGGTTGCATCTATGGCAATGACTGACATCTCATAGCCTGTTCCATTTCCTCACAGACAAGCGTCGGTGCAGACCTGCTGTGATAATGGTATGGACCTCCAACACATTATAGTTCTTATGACTGATCCCTACTTATCTGAGATGCTGACATTAACATTCCAGAAAAGCCATTGTACAAACACTGCATTGGTTTTCTTTTAGTGCAACCCTTTAGTGTTTGTCTCACTCAAGCAGATGGCTCCAATGCAAAGGGTGAACTATAGATTTTTACATTTTCCTCATGTGATGTTTCACGACATTTTTAAAAATTGACAGGGGCTGTTTACAACAAGCATAAAAGACATTTTCCCCATATGGAGGTAAAACAATAATTTGATAAAATCATACCCTGGAGAATTGTAGTGCAAAAAAAAACAATTATTTTTTCACACCAGTAAATATTGCTCCAAAAGATACAGAGATGGGAATTTTCACCTGTCAATACAGCAGGCACCCTGGCAGATTTAACATTTAACATTTTATTTGAAAAGGCCTGTTTTCTGTAAATGCCAGACCCATATCAGTATTCAGACTTCTGCTTTGAGGTGAAATTGCCCCTATTATGAGTAGGTGACCCAGTGCTGTAGGTTACCGTGGTTACATCAAAGCAGTCATTATTTACAAAACCACATTACAAAACCCCCTACATCCTACTGGAACACATCCAGAGGAGTACTGGGAGTGAGTTTGCCTGGCAGGGAATGCCTCATTAAATAATTGTCACCTGGATGTGACCTGGCAAGACAGGAAAGGTCTCATTCGGACCATATGACCTTGGGGTGGAATGACGTGAAATAGCCAACATGTTATTCTTTGTCAAAGAATAATACAAGGTCCTCTTGTATTTCTATTTAATTTTAAGTTTTTGTACTATCCTGATAATGCCGGACTACAAAGACAATGACAAGACAGACTATTAAAAGTGGATATGCATTTCTAATAATGGGTAATATTTAGGTATGGTAAAGTGAGCAATTACTGCAATGAGTTTTTAAAATATTACGTTTGTCACCTTTCGAAAATATATTTTAAAAGGTTCTGTAAGTGATCCTCACTGCCACTAGATATCGCACGAGTCCATCAGCATCTCAGACCAAAATAAATCGGCAAATCGTCGTCTCTGATCAGCCCCCACCCCTCCCCCTACATGTGCTCAGGCAGCAAGGTGTTAGGAAGCCAAGCGGAAATGACACTAAATACACAAAAAGCGCAACTGAATAATGTTAGCCTTTGTACAATAGAGCCAACAAAAAACAATCCAGCTAAACAAAAAACAAACAATCGAGTTACGACTATTAACCCATGCTAACTTAGCAACGTTTGCCGAACACACTCACAGTATGGGTAACTGCAAATTAGCTAGACATTATCATGCTACTGTTTTAAGTCAATAATGAAAACAGACATGGAACATTATGTAGACATCAAGTTACTTACACAATGAAGAGAAGAGAAGCCAGTTCCAAGTCCAGCTGGAGCCCTTTAGCCTGCTTGTAGGTCTCTCGATCTTAAGCCAGACCAGGGTAGGAATTGCACGGCCATCTTGCTTCGAAAAAAATTGTTCGCCCTACGACCACCATGGCGTTTGTGCCCACGCTGTCGAAATCTCGGGGTTGCCTTGAAAGCGTCACTGAAGCAGTGCTTGCACCGTGGTTTGGTTGTGCGCACAATTTGTACAGCTAACTTCTAACTAACTAGTTAACTCTCGCCCTCTACGCACTCAACCTACATACTGAACTATGCCTGAAGGAACCAGCTCTACTCCTGTAACAGTATTCTATCTCAAACTCATCAAAGTTACTGCGGGTCTTATACAGAGATGATAAATCATTGTAATTTGCACCTTTACTTTCCACTGTTAGGTCTGAGTGCTGTAATGCTGCAATATTATAAGTGATCTGAACAGTAGAACCTGAGTCAAAGTGATACGTTTCTCTGAAATTAAATATATTTATATAGGCTATTTATATTATCTGGTAAATTGACACATGATAACATGATGCATCTTTTATATATGATAACTGATTGCATCAGAAAATATATATTAACCTCCTAGGACCTGGCGTCCACATATGTGGACCTCACATTTTGGGTTCTCTAGACCACAATACT
>NW_019474412.1:0-1690 GCF_002814215.2 Seriola lalandi dorsalis | reverse complement strand
GGGGGGGGGTAGATCATCTGCTCAATTATGTAAAGTGAAGAGAGCTGTACATGATTGGGTCCTCTAAGCATTGAGTGACTGACAAGCGGGGGAAGGAAGGCTAAAGTGGTTTTGCAATAGATGTTTGTGCACTCATGTTTGCACTTCCAGTACATGCTCACAGATAAGCTGTTGTAGTCAGAACTGTATTCTTTGAAAGCTTGGTTTGAGTCTAGCTCTCCCGCTATGTACCTGAGCAGATTGTATGTTCCGAGAGAAGCTGATAGGCAACTCGCTGCTATATAGTAGGAGCTTCCCCTGTAAAGTTGTCCGATGCTAAAGCACATTTACTGTCCAATTAATGAGAAAGCAGGACTACAGTCATCATTGTGGCGTATAGGCAGCTCAGACAGCAGATGGTAAAACCTAGTGAAGCATGCATTGTTGACTTTCAGAGAGAAAGTCAACATGGGAAGGGTTAATATCTGTTCTTCCCTTTTCTTTTTTACATCTTCTATGACAGATTTGTCATACATTAGGAAAGGCCAATAAAAAATGAGCAGATAACATTGGAGGGTTTTTTACCTTCTCTGTTATATGGCAGCTTCACTGACTGAGTCTAGTCTGTGAGATAGTGCCACACATTTCTCTCTGTCAGTGTCAGTATCAGTATCTTTAGCAGTGTGTTACTCTCAATGTGAATGACATATTTGCCTTTCAAACAGTAACAACAGCCAAAAAGGGGCTTCCTAATTAGATTTTGTGTAACTTTTGTGCGCAGCCATAACAGTTCCACCCCAGCTAACTACACCTGGAGAGAGTGCAGGGCTTTAAGCTAATATTATCCAGGGAAACCTACACTCGCTGCTCGACTAATTTCCTGGACAGCAGAGCAGGCGTGTGGTCTCAGCTGTGATAATACACACCCTCGATGTGGGTCTGTTGCAGACTGAGATCTGCACATTGGAGCTGTTCCTAAATTATTTAATGCTGATTTATGGGGTGTCTTTTTTTATAGGTTTTTTTTTTAAACTCCTGGTCCTGTGAGCATGGTTGTTGACTTAAATCCTTTTCATTTCTTACAAATGTCTGAATTGCCTGCCAACACTGCACTTCTTGAAATGTAGCTGTGGTTAGAAAGAAGGTACACTAATATTTAACTGCATCCGCGCTTCAGTTGGGAAAAATAATTATAGGCCCTGAAAACATTTTTCAGTCACCTTCTTACTCTGAGTAATGAGGTCCTACATGAAGACACAATTTTCAGCCAATGTTTGAACAGTTATGATTTCACATTTATTGTCATTGAGTTCTTCTGGTTCTACTGGATTTTGATGGGTGGGACTCAAATCTGATCAAACCACACCCACACCGTCTTGATGAGGTAAATTAGCTTCTGTTAGCATTAAACTTTTAACAGATAACTGTTTTAATGTAATAATATTTTTTTTTCTTTATCTCTAATTTTCACTTATTTAGTCATGGATATTTAATGTTAGAGAGAAACCATTTCAAAGTTACAGTTCACCAACAAACCACTGTCCAGTTGCAATGCTCATTGCACTGATGCATATTTCTGCAGTCAGCATCTTGCATTACATAACAAGTGAACAGTAATTTACTGCTGTCTTTTCCTATTGAATAAATCGATTTCCATCCTGACATTCAGCTGATGGCACAAAAACACTTGGAAACCACCGCCACAACTCAG
>NW_019474411.1:0-1690 GCF_002814215.2 Seriola lalandi dorsalis | reverse complement strand
TTAGTTTCATATAAACGGACAGGCTTGTTCTATTCGAGACGCTCATTCACTTTGACAAGAGGAAAAAAAAAAAACATAGCCTGAATGTTTTCCTGATCAAATGAGATTTTAAGAGATACCTGTAAATGTTTGCATTTGCATTTGTATAAAATAAGCTTTAATATTCTCTGTTTTGTGGAAATATTCCTATGTTTCTCATAATTTCAGAATTCCCTTATGAAGCAGTTTTTGTATCAATCATCCCCACACGTCTTTCCCTTTCTCTATCCACCTCATAACTTGCATATCAACATGCACAGGGCCCCTGCAGCAACAACTGCAGGTAATGTTGTGAGTTTTGTCTGGTTTGAATTAATAAATCATAGCAAATATGAGATATCTGCATGTCCAAAATGTAATCTGGAAATTTGCTGTATTGCAAACCCAGTTTAATTCACAGGTAGCCTCATGATAGCTGAAGCAGAAATGCAATATGTCATGCAAAATTAGTTCAGAGAGAATAAGTTTCAGGGGGAAGCAAAATGTTATGAGGGAGTCCATAATGGCAGAGGCAGCTTTATCTGTGCTGCTCTCTCACACACACTCTAATTACATTTCACAGATTGTACTACAATAGCTGCTGGTAACCTTTAGTGGATGGGCTTTTCAATAATGCAAAGTACACATTTTCATATCTATTTTTCCCACTGTGCCTCCCATTTATTAATTTGCTGAACACAATAAAACAAAGACTCAATGTAATGTGCTCCTTTGCTCAAAAGGCACCCAACAAGATAAAAACACAAAGCCATCTCGCTGTAATGAAGAATGGGCTTGCATGTAAACCAGCAGCATAATGTCTGACGTTTTCAATTGGAAAGGCCATTTGGTTAGTAACTGCAAAATGGGCGCAACATTGTTTTTGTTTCTCGAACTTCTTTTTTGTATTTATCTCCCTGTTCAGAATAATTCATATCCTTCTCCCACAATTTACTGTGTAAAACCCAAATAAAACACTGCGTTATGTACAGATAATACTGGGGCATACATCAAGGAGAAATTTAAAGACAAATGTTCCACCGACAGTACAACTGTATTTGTTTGCTGACATATTCCTGCAGAGTTAGGGAGCTGACGGTGTTGTGCAGAGGCAACTGGACATGCTGATACTTGCATTAGAGATCAGAGGCATAGTAAGGAGTTAGCGGTTACCTACAAGATGTGTGTGTACTTGCAGCAGGGCTCACCAGATATCTACAACCACTGCCCTGTCACAGTAGACGTCCCCATGTGCGCTTAGCTATTATAAGGAAATGAAAAATACAAATGTTCATGGCTGGGAAATGTTGAGTTTCCATGGCATTTATCATCATGGAGCCAGCTACCTAGATGACTGGCTTAATTCATTACTTATTTTGTCTCAGTCTGCGGATAAATGCAATATTGCACAGGTTGCACTTTGTAGGTGCATTTTGACAAGGAACACTGCTGCAAACAAAATGTAAAGTTTAAGTTTGTGAATCCTCGGCTTTCATTGTTTGCTCATTTACAAAGCAGCATAGGCAGAAAACAGAATTTCCTAAAACATTTTCATTATTTGAATTCGAGTTAGGCAATTGATAGATAGATAGATAGATAGATAGATAGATAGATAGATAGATAGATAGATAGATAGATAGATAGATAGATAGATAGATAGATAGATAGATAG
>NW_019474410.1:0-1690 GCF_002814215.2 Seriola lalandi dorsalis | reverse complement strand
AAAAGAAAAGAAAAGAAAAGAAAAGAAAAGAAAACTTTATTATAATTTTTTTCTGTTTATTTATTAATGAAAAAGTTCCCATACAACTATTACTGTAACTGTTTTTTAACACTGATTTTGTGTCGTTTTTTCCGTGGTCGGTGTTGTTGTAAGCTTTCATGCACAATCCCTTTTGGGAGCTGATTTGAATTTATCTTAGGGGTCCAGCCTGCAGTGAAACTTGCTCACTGTATTTGCCTTTTTAGAATTTCATTATTTATGCTTATAGCTATCATGAGTTGTTGATGAATAGTCCTATCATACAGAGTCAATGAGTGCAGCACAGATTTTTAATTCAACAAATGAGGACATCTTATGAAAGCACTATCAGAAAGCCATATGAGCGGTAAACATGCCAATTTACTTTGTCAGAGTGAATAGTGCACACATAGAGAATAAAGGCCTGGGCCGACAATGCCACGTTGACTGGTGGATGCATTTCTTCGCAATAACTTTTGAGAGCCAATTTGGCTTTGATAACTAAATTAAGGTTGTGCTTCACTAAATGACGATCATTACATGGATGTATCTACAGGTCACGCCTTCTGACAGCTGGTTGTCTCTCTAATCATCACATGTCATTACTGTAATCAGATAAAAGTAAGATAAAGAGCAATGTATTAGCTTAGCTGTAACATTAGGATGTACATCTCCCAGAGTACAAAACTTGAAAGCCACTTTGTAGACTGTCCAAAACACCAGCGGGCGACAGATGCTTTCCCATCACCAAGTTTATTATTTCTACCCCCATCATACCAATCATATAACTTATTTCACTGTGCAGCCATTATCCTAATTTATTCAAATCAAAGACTTGTTGCTCTGCTTTGTGACATGGCACCATATGCCAGTAGGGTGTCTTCACTGAGACCACACACACAGTGAAATGTATTTATTGGCTTACATGATGTGATCAGTTTTCACTTTTTTACAATGTATAAAGCTTATATAATGAGAGGGCAGACGTTCAGAGGAAAACTGACACCTCAGACGAGCAGCAGCTTTCACCTCCTCCACCCTTACTGTTGATGTTAACTGAAGAGGCAGCGTATTTAAAATGAATTAAATCAATAGGCCTGCATGAAACAAGGTGTTTGCTTGTTAAGGCTTCATCTTTCTGTTGTGATGATGCTTGATAATGATAAAAACCATTCTTCGGTTTTGTTCCTCAGTATAAACATTTAGGACCAACTGAACTGGGGCTGCAACTAATTATTACAAGACCAAGAGTCCAAACCCCCCAAATATTCAATTTACAATAGGACCAACAAAAGCAGCAATTGTCACATTTGTGAACCTGGTTTGTTTAATTTACTTTAAAATTCAGTTAAATGGTTAATCCATTATCAAAATAATTGCAGATCAAATTTCAGATATAAACTGAACAGAATAATACTGTATTAAGTGATTTAGGTCAGTATTTGACTTAAGAATACATTTATGGTTGACTTAACAACTATGAAGACCCCAGCCTGCTGTATTCTTCAGATCATATACCGTACCACTGCAGCACATAATGGATGTTTATAGATTGCTCTATGTCGATATCAATGACTAATAATTACAGCAGAGACATTTCCGTGGTAGAAGACGCTCTCCTTTTACAATAGTCTTACTTCATCAGCTTCTCTAACACCACCCTGCCCCCCCC
>NW_019474409.1:0-1691 GCF_002814215.2 Seriola lalandi dorsalis | reverse complement strand
TGCTTTTAATAGTCTGTTATTAGTGCGTCATTAGCTATGAAAAGCTTATAGTGCTGTGCAAGTGTACTCTGTAAACAGGATGGATTTCCTTCATTAAAACGTTCCTCATGAGTCTGCATAATGACTGTTCTGTGTTCAAAGGAAAATAAATGTTTAGTTCCCATATTAGCACTTACAAATTCAAACCCAACTTCATTCTCCATTGGCGTTGTGGCGGCGTCTGCTCATTAGGGCTGGCGCTCTTTATTTGATTTGAGCTACATATGTCTGCTCCTACAGTTCAGCATCATATTTGATTAGCGAGCCACGCCGGACGGACAATCCAAACACACCAAACCATCGGAAAGGTCACGGAAAGAAGCAAAAAAAACTGTGGATACAGGAAACACTGCTTGCTGACTCTGTACACTGCAGCTGTCCAACAGAAACGTTACCTTCACTAGAGCAGCAGATGCACCAGAAACCACGTCAGGTCTACAGTGTAGTTTATGTGGGTTGTATTTGCATTAACTCAAAGAAATTATGATTTTGTTTGAGTTCCTCGGAACTTGTTTTTTGGGGTTTTTTTTCAAAGAAGTGGCAGTTTTCACACACAGTCTTCAGGAAACAGCATGAATGTCCCACCATCACAATGAACCAACCTCCCAACCCGTCACTGACGTCACTGAGCTTGTAAAGTGTAAAACCCATAATCCTTTCTTAATGAGTTACTATAAGGCTCCTTATGGGAAGCATATTACAGCATCCTTATTAATGCAAATTATTTTTGCAACAGTGTTGTTGCTAATCTGACTGAAAACCTGAATGGATGAGATATTCCAAGCAAAAAAAAGTCAAATATAGTCAGTCTGTGACGGAATCTGTGGCAAGTTCATAGAATGAGGAGCTAAGAAGAAGGAGGAGGTGGGCTCAGGAAGGCCTATTGATTTCTAAAATACATTCTAAAAGGTCCCATGCCTAACTTTAGTTTGACAGCTGGATTTGTGAAGACTTTGAACTACTCCAGAACAAGGGTGCAGAGATAACTCCTAACAAGACTGCGCTGGTGTGGACTGGGCTAAGAGGGCCTTAAGGAGACAATCAGAAAGCGTTGAAGACTCCGCTTCAACCGGCACGGAGGGCCAACCGTGGGCCAACAACCAGTAATGGTATGGGAGGATGCTGGAAAAATGCTTGGCCCAAATTTGCATGAAAGAAACGCCAATGGCACATTCGGATAACAAGACAACAGAGGAGGAGGAGGAAGAGGCAGGGTGGGAAGAGTCAGCAGCATCTTTAATAATATCAGGGAAAAGTCAGAAAATGAAAACTCTGC
This sequence comes from Seriola lalandi dorsalis, assembly GCF_002814215.2. Lineage (NCBI taxonomy): Eukaryota > Metazoa > Chordata > Actinopteri > Carangiformes > Carangidae > Seriola > Seriola lalandi. Next base: position 376 of record NW_019474409.1, on the reverse strand, counting down.
CTATAGGTATGGGGCTAATTAACAAAGTTTTGTCTGAGAGAGGAATCCGGGGCAAAAGAGAATGGTTAGATTCAATATTCCCCAAAGATTGTCTTCAAAGCTTAAACCGAGGATATTAAATGCATCAGAAATAATAATAATGCAAGCGTGTGTGTGACTGCTGGCGGCTTCCCTCCCTATCTGAGTAGGCAAGATGTGTGTATGTGTGTGTTAATATCAACTGTGCGGGAAGAATGCTTTAAACTCATGAAATACTCCATTGTTCACAATCGGCAATCAACAGTTTTTGTGAAGAGTATTTTCATACATGAACATATTCACAGACAACACGCACGCACGCACGCACGCACACACACACACACACACACACACACAC
>NW_019474408.1:0-1691 GCF_002814215.2 Seriola lalandi dorsalis | reverse complement strand
GATTATTAGATCCTTTTTGAGAAAAATCCCTTTGTTTGAATTAATTTAACAACAGGTTCATTTTTAATTTCATGTAATGTAAGCAAGGTATGACGGTGCTAAATGCTGATCTTTTGCTTATCTTTTGGGGATTTTTGCCTGTTATCAAATGTGTACTGCCATTTCAAAACTATTTTTTGCTTCAGTTAGCACCAAGATGTTATCATGTCCATTACTTACATACTTTAGTTTTGTTTTTTTTCGGTATGTGATATCAGACAGTGGTGAAAACGCAAATCCAAAAGTACCAATAGATAGATAGATAGATACTTTATTTATGCCAGAGGGGGAATTCATGTGTCCAGCAGCTAATAACAATAATAATAATAGTTAATAATAAATAATATACAATAAACAATTATATTTAAATGAGTCTAATTCATGAGCAAACAATGCAAAAAAACAATGCAGTTTCATTTTACAAACAGAAATTCAGCATTAAAGCACCAGGTCAAATTAATGATGACACTGGTCAAATCTAAATCATTTTCATCCCGAATATTCCTTGTCTTGTCATTATTACCTTCTACTTCCCCTTCCCTCTGTCTGTCCGCCTGTTCTCGTTTGACAAATTTATTACAGCTCCTCCAGCTACATATTTCCTGCCTTCAACTATGATACATTATCTCCTTGCCAAGCCCTGTGATCATCCAAGGTGGGAAAGTGTTGGGCCTCCGATGCAATGCACTGAACACTGAAGACACACCCTGTGCCTCTGATGGTGTCCCCTTCTTTCTCCTTCTTCTCCTTTTCTAAATATACTGTACACCTCCTTTCACATCTGTCTAACGCCGACTTTGATATGTATACTTGTCATCTTTCGCCCCACAGATCAGGAGTTGCCATGCAGCTTTCCTTCCATTCAAACTCTTTTGATAACTATCTCTGATAGATCTTCAAAGCTCTGTTTCATGTCATGTACATTCATAAATCACGCTTTCATTCACACCAAATTATTCACTGCATCGGGACAGTGACTTTCTAAATAGCTCGGCTTACTCACAACAACTACGCTGGCAGAGGTTCAACACTGAGCAGCTAAAGAATGGGGTTATCGGTACGAATGTTATAGATTCACCAGTTCATCTCAAGCACAAACCGTTTCTTCTAAACAATAAAAGCAACTCACAAGTATCCCTGACATGCAGTTATGGCAGTGATTTGTTGTTGTTGCTGCTCTAATACCTGAGCAGTGATCTACTGCAGCTGCAGACTGTAAAAGGTGACCATGAACACCCAAACATCACCAAAACTACAGATACTGTGAAAAGACTGAAAACTATCTGCAAAAGCCAACATGGCTGACGTAAATGAAGTCTGTAGCTTAAGTCTTCAATTTGCTGCGTACAAGTTGTACCAGAAGATTTGGGTAAAGTCAAAGACAGGCTGCTCCTGCTGCAATCAAACTAATTTTACTAACTGACTTGGTTAGATTAATCTTTCAGTGTGAAATTAGGGCGTATTCCTTCTGATTCTTACATCCTTCTAACCATTGGTTCACCCTGAAAATCTCACCCAACTTCCTTTTCAATAAAAAGACATTTGGAGTTTGTAAAAACCACAGACTACATGACATAAAACACTCACAGACCAAAGTACCCACAGAGCAATATATGACTGAGTGTGTGTTTCTGTGTGTGTGTGTGTGTGTG
>NW_019474407.1:0-1692 GCF_002814215.2 Seriola lalandi dorsalis | reverse complement strand
TTTCACCTGAATAGAATTTCTGGGTCAAGGAAAGATGTAAAGCAGACTTCATAAGGAGCTGGAAAATGACAGACACAGTCCTGAGGGACACAACCAATGGTCATTTAACGTTTGTCAAAAATGTTACAAAAGTTTTATAAATAAAGAAATCTTCCTCAAAAACAACGTAAGTATTACAAGAGAACAGAACATTCCGTCTACATGTAATAAGTCAATATAGCAAAATAAAATGAATTGAAACTATTTCTTATATGTTGAACTCCAGTAAAATACAAATCTTATAAAGTAAAATAACATACATTGAAAGGTCAGTATTATGATATGCATCTATCCAAGCCTATCCAAGTGCATACAGGCTAAGTACCTACAATGGTATAATGGTATTCCATCTAATGTTGGAACATTTCATAAAAATTCACATTTTGTGCATGATAAATGTTACCAAACAAAAACATTTACTTATCTTTTTTTCCCTCATCTAACAGGGTTGCAAATGTGTTTTCTAATACAGCAGTAAAATTGGAATTAATGCTATAACAATAAGCCTAATACATGAGAGCATGTATTGGGGAGATTTTCTCGTTTTCACTTTTACATTAAAAGTCATCTACTGCTGCAGGGAATTCAACAGCACCATAAACATTGTTGCATCAACATCTCTCTAAAACGGTCTCTTCATGAGGTAGAATTTAATGTAGAGCTGTTGTAGTAAACATCGCTTTTAGCTTGTTGTACAACATATAGTAGCAACAGATGGGAATTTTTCTCTTTTTTTAAATAATGTGTCCGCCAACCAGGCCATGCCAGGCAACCATAACAACAGTATCTAAAGTAGTCAACGCTAACATTTATGTTTTTCCAATTTTGTCTTAACATGTCTTTATGCACAGTTGCATGTCCATCTGTGCATGTCAACATAACCTTGCAGCAGAACATAATACAATTGATTAACCGTCTTTCTGTGGATGTGTTAGTATTTGGTCATTTTGTATAATGGTGGAGTGGTAGAACAAAAGATCAATCAGATATTACTGGAGGTCAGGATTTTTTTTGTAACAAAGAAATGATTGTCTTTTAAGACAATGTTTCCGCGCTGGTGACAGTTGAGGCCGATGGGATTATGTTTTCAGGTGGTCCATCCATCTGCCCATTCTCATGAGCATAATATTTCAGTAGCGCCTTCGGGAATTTTCTTTTAATTTTGTAAAAACATTCAGTTGGACTCAAGGATGAACTTATTTCGTAATTTGGTAGTCAAAGGTCAAGGTCGTAGAAGCTGCTACACTGAAAATATTAGTAATAAGTGCTTTGTGACAAATGATTGAACAATATATACAGCTCCAATGCTTCGAATAACCCTCACAATTCGGTTAGTGAGCCCAGTCCCGACACTCGCAGCACACTCTCATGCACACCCCAAATGACAGGCACTCAGAGAAGGCCGGTGCAGAGACAGACAGGGACGGTAAGCACTTTATGGATTTTTTCACAACCCACTGGCTCACCGATGCAGTGGGATTTTTCCCAGTGCTCCCGATGGCCAACCCAACTCTGACAAACGGGCCCGTTATCAATATGTTTGTGAGCGAACGGGGAAAAGAGGGGCTGAGCAAATCAATGGGCCGTGCACAGCTCTACGATCAAATAAGGTTTTGCCCATTTGAGATAGTGAAAAAAAAAAAAAAAAAAAAA
>NW_019474406.1:0-1692 GCF_002814215.2 Seriola lalandi dorsalis | reverse complement strand
GTGGAACCCTTTTCAGTGCCAATATAACTTTTTCCAATACAGCTTTTTCAATCCCAGTGTTTCCTTTTTCAGTTCAGATTTTCTTTTCAATGCTAAATTTTATTTTTCAATGTTAAAATGTTACTGTGACTGTTTTAGTTCCACAGAAGGGTAGAATCTAGGACTGCCATCAACCAAAGATTGTCCTGGTTGACTTAGTACAAGCCATTAGTTGACTATTCATTGCATGTTTCTGATGATGGTTTTAATCATTTTAAGGTAGTTTACCTAACATTAATGCCTCTTACAAGTGTTTCAAGAGAAGCGTTGTTTCGAGGTCACTGGATGATACTTTACAGATTATAACATCCCTTGCAAGGAAATCAGTTTGTCTTTAAAAAATGTTCAAATGTGAAATGTTCCAAAGGTTGAGCATCTGACTAATGATATAAGAGGAAAAAGGTACGGTAACTACTTTCTGACTGCAGGAAATTTCAAGCAATTTTGAAAGTTTAATGCAAAACAAATATCTGCAACATTGACATATGACCAATCCAAGCCTAGTCGCAAGGAATATAAATTGTCATCAATTATAATTTTAAATCCTTGGGGATTATCTGACAAATTACCATGTTGTTTGTATCTTTTGTTCTTTCTTTGTTTATTCTTAGTCTTTCTTAGCATATAGTTTTCATTTCATCCTTCATTCTTCGATCTTATTACCCTAGTATTATTTCACTGCATAACTATGTAGTTCCATCAAATCTGAAGAATGGAATTTAATTTAGATTGTTTGCCCTGCAACCAACAGACCAATTAAAACTGACAAAGATTCTTCTCATCCACTAAATTTTGGTTGACTATTAGAGGAGAGCCCCATTACTACATACCACATGACTTTGGCCGAGGCTGAATATTTATTTTCAGATAACAACTTGTGCACAGGAGTTTTGGGATTCTGTATGTAAAAGTTCTCAGGAGATAAAAAAAATAAATAAAAAAAATAAATATATATTAGACTGTCTTTAGCCTTAACATGATGTGAGTCACCCTCTCTAATGAAGAGGAAGGTTGAGCTGGTGGTGAAAGTTATCTTAGTCTTGAACTGCAGTGACCCCAGTGTCCACATCAGTCAAAGTGCTCTTCAGCAAGATCATGCGCATCTGCTCTCTCCTGCCCCTGTGACCTGCCTGTTAACTACACTGAATATGTATGTGTGACTTATAGGAATAGACACGGTAAGTAAGTAGACACGGCAGTAGAATTAAGATGTAATTATGTCATTTACATAAATGCACCCTAACAGTGTAAAAGTTTACAAAATAAAATGAACAACAACAAAGTGTGTTACCATCCTTACAACTTTCACTAGTTGAATAAAAAATCATTTGTTTCAAGAGGAGATTTTTCTGAGTTCATTTACAATCAGTTCAGAAATTATGAATAAAAAAAAAAAAGATGGAGTCAATTTAATGGTAATTGTGGTTTTAAAATGCAGGTGGTGCTGGTTGCTCTGACTCTTTTCTGTGTCATAAATGTTGCATTATTATTGTTTGGCATCAGGTTGAAGAAGAAAACTGAGAATCCAAACTCGGCTGATAATATCTGGTTCTTTCTCTATTATGAAATCGGGGTCGGCGCCTTGCGAGCAGCACTTTATGCTGCACGGCTCATCTGCATATTTAATTGGTTGCATTTAACTTACTCATTATG
>NW_019474405.1:0-3628 GCF_002814215.2 Seriola lalandi dorsalis | reverse complement strand
AGTAAGGAATAAAAAGTCATTAAAAAAGTCATAGCATAGTCAGGCATAAAAAGTCATTAAAAAAGTCATAGTATAGTAAAGCATAAAAAGTCATAAAAACGACAGTGTAGTAAAGCATAAAAAGGTCATAAAAACGACATAGCATAGTAGGGCATAAAGAGTCATAAAAAGCACATAGTAAAGCATAAAAAGTCATAAAAACGACAGTGTAGTATGGCATAAAAAGGTCATAAAAACTACATAGCATAGTAAGGCATAAAAAGTCATAAAAAGCACATAAAAAAGTAAGGAAATAAAAGTAATAAAGTCACAGGATAGTAAGACATAAAAAGTCATAAAAAAGTCATAGTATAGTATGGCATAAAAACCATAGTATGGTAAGGCATAAAAAGTCATAAAAAAGTCACAGGATAGTAAGACAAAAAGTCATAAAAAAGTCATAGTATAGTAAGGCATAAAAAGTCATAAAGACGACATAGTATAGTAAGGCATAAAAGGCATAAAAAAGTCATAGGATAGTAAGGCATTAAAAGTCATAAAAATGTCATAGTATAGTTTGGCATAAAAAGCACATAGTATAGTAAGGCAATAAAAGTCATAAAAAAGCCACAGGATGGTAAGACATAAAAGGTCATAGTATAGTCAGGTATAAAAAGTAAAAAAATGTCATAGTATAGTATGGCATAAAAATCATAGTATAGTAAGGCATAAAAAGTCATTAAAACGACATAGCATAGTAGGGCATAAAAAGTCATAAAAAGCACATAAAAAAGTAAGGAAATAAAAGTAATAAAAAAGTCACAGGATAGTAAGACATAAAAAGGCATAAAAACCATAGTATGGTAAAACATAAAAAGTCATAAAAATGTCAGTATAGTAAGGCATAAAAAGTCATAGGATAGTAAGACATAAAAAGTAATAAAAACGACTTTGTATCACAAGGCAAAAAACGTTGTAGGATAGTAAGGCATAAAATGTCATAAAAACCACATAGCATAGTAAGGCAATTAAAGTCATAAAAAAGTCAGAGGATAGTAAGACATAAAAAGTCATAAAAAAGTCATGGTAGTCAGGCATAAAAAGTCATAGTATAGAAAGCATAAAAAGTCATAAAAACGACATAGTATAGTAAGGTATAAAAGGCAAAAGAACGACATGGTATAATAAGGCACAAAAACGGCATAATAAAGTAAGGTATAAAAACGACATAGAAAAGTATGGCATAAAAAGTCATAAAAACGACATAGTATAATAAGTCATAAAAAGTCATGAAAATGTCATAGTATAGTATAGCATAAAAAGTCATTAAAAAGTCATAGTATAATAGAACATAAAAAGTCATAAAAACAACATAGTATAGTAAGGCAATAAAAGTCATACAAACGTTATAGTATGGAATGGCATGAAAAGTCATAAAAACGACATAGCATAGTAAGGCATAAAAGGTAAAAGAACAACATAGTATAATAAGTCATAAAACGCATAAAAACACCATAATATAGTAAGGCATAAAAAGGCATAAAAACGACATAGTATTGTAAGGCATAAAAAAGTCATAGTATAGTAAGTCATAAAAACGACAGGATAATAAATCATAATAGGCATAAAAACGAAATAGGCATTGAAACGTCAAAAACGCAATAGTATAGTAAGGTATAAAAACATCAATAAATGTAATAGTATAGTAAGGCATAAAAACGTCAAAAAACACAATAGTAAAGTAAGACATAAAAATGTCATAGAATAGAAAGGGACAGAAACGTCAAAAAACGTCATAGGATAGTAAGGCATAAAAACATCAATAAATTTATTAGTATAGTACTGCATAAAAAACGTCATAAAAACGATATCGTATAGTAAGGCGTAAAAAAAACATCATCACAACGTCATAGTATACCAAGGCGTAAAGGTGTCATCAAAACGTCATAGTTTAGTAAGGCATGAATGTATTTTTGCATAAAATTATGTATCTGTGAATAAAAGTATGAATTCATGCATGTCTGAACGCATGCATGTACAAATGTTCATATGTGTATCTGTATATTACTGAATGTATGTATGTTCATATGTATGTAGCAATAAAAGTCTTCTGTCAAAGCATGTCTATATATAAACAAATTCATGTATGTCTGAAAGTATCTATGACAAGAAATGTATGTATGTATGTATGTAAATTTGATTAAAGTGTATGTGTATATGTGTGTCATGGTCCGGTATGTCATAAAAATGTCACAGAATAGTAGGGCATAAAAAATGTCATAAAAACGTCAGTGTGTGTTCTCGTCAGTGAGATACTGGTCCCAGTTAAAACAATGGTTTCATCAGCTCTTATTGTGACTCACCTCAGAGAACTCAAACGCTGCTTTATCCACAAACTCTTTCTCAGACCAGACTCTGGACCTTGGACCGATCTCCCTGTAAGTGAATGAGAACACAGATACTTCGTTTTATTACCTGCTGCAGGTAACACGATGACATCAGTGAACATATGAGCGAGAGCGTACCTGCTCTCCAGAGCTCCGACCACGATGGCTATCAGGTAGGAAGGCATGGGCACCTGAGAACAGAGGTCAAAGGTCAGAGGTGTGAACTTTAAACATAGACATGAATTGAAGCTGGTGATCTGGACATAAAAACCACTTTGGATTCATGTAACAGTTCAACTTGAGCTGAAATGATTAATCGAAAAGTTGATGAGTTGATCAACAGAAAATGAATCTTATTTATCTCGATATTTTGATAATCAATAATGATTGGAGTCTTGGATTAATGTATTTTCTTTGTCTAATGTCACAATACACTGACCATTGTTGTGTTTTTGACTGTTAGTCATTTCAGCAAAAACAGATTAGGTGAGAAAATGGGATTATATAGTATTATAATTAACATATCTACTAAATATATTTACTAAATATATTTACTATAAAATAATAATCTATACATTACAATATATTTACTAAACTTAATATATAGGTGGTAAAAAATAGGCTTCAGGAGACAGGAGATACTGACCGGCTGTCTGAATCTGTAGATGATGCAGTTGTTGTCCTGAGGATCGACTTCCTGTCCGTCTCTCACTGCACTCATTACAGCCACCAGATCCTTAGGTACAGACACCTGAAGAGGAGACAGGTAAAGACACCTGAGAAACAGGTACAGATACTTGAAGAGGCGATAGGACAGTGGCACCTGTGGAACAGGGGGTGAGTGTCTGCAGACACATGGTGTCTTACCTGAGCGTAGTAGGTGTGTTTGACAGACGGACTGTCCTGACAGGGGACCATACTCCTGCAGTGATGAGCCTGTTAGACAAAACACAGGACGACAGTGACTGACGGAGAAGAAGCTCGTAGAACATCAGGCATGTTTAAACAATGTCCACTAACGAGACGTTTCAGTCCGAAATATAATAAAAAAGTAAACAAAGTTGTGACAGATGGAGAATTAAAGTCTGAAGAAACAGAAACCAGGAGCTGCACTGATATACAGACTACAGACTGACTGTCAGTGATATACAGACTGACTGTCAGTGATATACTGTCATTGATATACTGACTGTCACTGATATACTGACTGTTACTGATATACAGACTGTCACTGACATACAGACTGACTGTCACTGATATAC
>NW_019474403.1:0-1692 GCF_002814215.2 Seriola lalandi dorsalis | reverse complement strand
GGTAATGTGGTAATGACTCCAGTGTTACAAACCACACCACTGCTGGAAGAGTCTGTACACACTAACAGAATGTTTTCACTTGACAACTTTTTGTGTCTTTCATCCTTTTTAATTGTTCTTTTATACAGTATGGCTTTTACAGTACATTACCAAAGTTCCACACTTTTAACCTGCAATTGAAGTCACCTGCAAATCATACACTGTTATACCTGTCAGTTACAAATATAAAACACTAGCACTATATGAAATTTTCTCTAGTGCTGCCACCGTAATTCAACATTTTCTCCCAAGACAGTTTTCTAATACAGACATTCACATTAACCGTTCATAAAATTTTCCCAGCTACAACCAGTTGACAAAAAAATAGCACCTTTTTAATTTCTGTAGAAACCGTGGTACTTTGTATAATTCTGACCAATTAACAAAATAAGACAACATTGTTTTTTAAAATTAAATCATCATACTCCTGATTAAGGCTAAAAATCAAAACTGATGAGGTACTTAACTGAAACCTGGTTATTTAATCTCATCAGTATTAGTGGTTATATATCCACCCTAACTTAAAAACAAATACAAGCTGAAATATGATAGCAGTAAAAACAAACAGCAGAAGTGGTCTAGTTAAGACATGCTGGGGGGTGTATATTTTGGAAAGGAAAAATGACCCAGTTAGGTAGGCTATTGTGCAAAGCATAAAATTCGTCTTTATCTGGACAATATGTGGTATTGTCACAGATGAACCAACAAATCTATCTTTGCAGAGCTCTTTCTCGATCAATCTGAACTTTATACAGTTAAAGGTGTAACTGTTCGAACTGTATCTCAGCTCTCATCGATGAACTGACAGATACTTTACAGAAGTCTGAACATAGTAAAAATGCATGCAATTTAACACCTAGATGATCTGTGCGTTTTTAAAAGACAGCTGATTTAAGATTGTTTTCTACAAAGGCAAAAAAGGACAGACTTGCTGAACTTGAGTCCTTGACTACATTTATGCAATAGCTAGAACTATTAGAAACCGATAAGTGTGTGTTGTGTGTGAGAGGTATAAAAAATATTACAGCAGTCTCTGACATACTATCATGCAGGGCCAATGTAAAACTTCTGTAATTGTAACTTTCCTATATTTGGTGTTAAAACTGCATATTGTTGCTTTGTGCAGCTGATTCTATGGCACTTTATGAAAATCTATTAGAACTAGCCAAAGTAACAGCTACATCTCCCCTGTGATAATCAGGGGATTTGATTTAGGAAAAAAAAACAAAAAAAAAAACAAACACTCTCACAAAGCTTCTGCTGCTACTGGTTACGAGGTGTTAGAGCTGTTTACTGGAAGGCTGTGAGATGGAGCCAGAGTTTGAGAGGCTCGTCCTACTCCAGAGGACAGCCCTCCTGCTGGAACACCAGCTCCACTGCCTCCTTTACATCCTGCACCACGAAGGACGGCTGTGTGAGGCTGGGGTCAAAGCGGAAGTCCCGGTGGCCGTGGAAGATTTGTTGCTCGGTGACCGTTTGTGTTGTGTCTGAGAGCAGCTCCTGCTGGTCCCTGCTGTACACTCCTGTGCACACCAGGATGGAGCTGCACCCCTCTGGGAGGTCCTCCTCTGCCCCGTAAACACTGGACGCTCCGCCGAGCTCTGCTGATGTCATTTTAAGTGCATCATCAACAGTGTCGGCCAAGGGATCTAC
>NW_019474402.1:0-1692 GCF_002814215.2 Seriola lalandi dorsalis | reverse complement strand
TGGAGCACCTGTGGGCAACTGTCAGCTGCTACTCTCCCCAAAAATGGCTAAACGAAAGGTGGACCAAGGCAGGTGGGAGGCAGAGTATATGTTCACAGATATAAAAGGCAAAGCTGTCTGTCTTGTGTGCAGAGACGGCGTGGCTGTAATGAAAGAATATAACGTAATAAGACACTATGAAACAAAACACCAAGACAGGTACAAACATCTGGACATGAAACAAAGGCAGCAGAAGGTAGAAGAGATGAAGAGAAGTCTGATGTCACAGCAGGCTGTTCACAAAAGCCAAATCCCAAAGCGAGGCTGTTGTAAAGGCGAGTTTTATTGTGGCAGCAGAGGTCGCAAAATCAGCCCGGCCCTTTACCGAGGGAGAATCTTTCAAAAACTGCATGATGAAAGTGTGCGACGTCTTGTGTCCAGATAAAAGACAAGTGTTTTCAAATGTGAGCCTGAGCAGAAACACGGTTGCTGACCGTGTAAATCAGCTTTCCACCGATCTACAGCAACAGCTGGTGGGAAAGGGAAGAGAGTTCATGGCGTACTCCCTATAGCTGTGGATGAGAGCAGCGACACTTCAGATGTCGCCCAGCTGTGTGGACTCAAGTCTGTGCGTAACAGAAGAACTTTTGGGATTAAGATCAATGCAGGGCACAACTGACAAGATCTGTTTGAAGAGGTATCCAGGTGTGTTAGTGAAGTGAAGCTGCCTTGGGATAAACCTGTGGGACTGACGACAGATGGAGCGCTGGTGATGTGCGGTCAAAAGAGCGGATTGGTGGAGAAGATGCGGGAGGAAAACGGCGCAGGTGAGCTGACAGCGTATCATTGCATCATACACCAGGAGTCGTTGTGTGGAAAAGCCTTGAGAAAGGAAGATGTAACGAGCACCGTCACACCAGCAGAGGATTAAATCACCGACAGTTCAAGTCTTTTCTGGAGGACTGTTTAATGTTGTTATTGTTTTTAGGTACAAACTGTCTTATGAGCTTTGTCAGTTCCAGGTTCAAGTGTCACTGCTGTGCATCACAGAGTGGCAAACTGCGCTTTAATGCATGTTTCACTTTTGCACTTTTGTTCTTGCTGTTACAGAATGAATTCTTTTCTCGCCTGTTGTTGGCCTGTGGGGAAATGATTTCATTAGAAATTACTATGGAAAGCTCCAGATAAAAAGTGAAATGTATTTTATGATTAATGTCGTTATATGCTTTGCAGGATTTCAGGTTCAATTCAACTCAATTGCAAGTTCTCAATAAACATTGAACCAGTCCGGCCCTGGACTTTTCCATTTCTTTAAATTTTGGCCCACTGTGTGTTTGAGTTTGACACCCCTGTCTTATAGCCATAACTCAAGGCTTCACACAGCAATTATGACAAAATTTTTATTTTATTATGAGTCTGGATAAACATGGACGTGACCTGAAACTAGTCTGAGTGGCGGAGGCACTTTGAACTCTCCACACAGGCCAGTTGATTCCTTCCTCCGTGTTGTGGGTCTCTCAGCGGGGTGTCTTGGTGCTGCCATGTGCACCCAACTGGGTTTTTGTGGAAACAGCTGGCAGATGTTTGGGCTCAGATGGCCACTATGGCCACGAGCCCAGTCGCCCCGGATCAGCAGCTGCTCGTCACTGAGCCACTTTACAACAGGGAAAATGACTTCAGAGTGACGCATCGTGTCTCAGGGTCTCTGGTGTG
>NW_019474401.1:0-9626 GCF_002814215.2 Seriola lalandi dorsalis | reverse complement strand
CATCTTCTCACGGATGGAGTCACTGGATAAAGTAGAAACAGTCCAAGAAGTTAGTTAAATAATTCTATGTGTAGTGTGGGAAAATGATCATAAATCACCAGAAATTAAATATGACTTTATAGAGTAATGCACAGGATGATTTAAATTTTGTTTGGCTTGGGGAAGGAGTGCAATTTCTACCATCTTTACTGTGAGGAATGCAAAATCATGAAAAGGACCTCTAGCCAGGATCGATTTCAATAAGTCAACAACAAGTTACCATCAATTCTGATTCAATAAAAATCAACCAATGTGACTGCATTCCAGGAACCTAAAATCAAGTAATAATCACAGGTGCCGTTTGATTAATATATTGATTGAGTACCATTTGATCTTCCATTAGATAAACACTAAACACATATTTTGACACTGGTACCTCATTTCCTCAGAGGAAAAGTTGACTATGCTGCTGATGAAATTGTCCCTGATAATAACTTGTCTGATTTTTTTCCAGTCATTGGTCTCCTCGCCCAGCATAAGGCACATAGACTCCAGGGCCAGTTTGACTGCAGCTGGGGGATTGGTCATAGCCCGCACTTCTACTAGGTGCTGCCTCTTAATAGAACTCACCGCTAGTTAGGTGGAAGGAGGAATGTGTTTGAAAGAAAGAAGTAGTAAGAGGAAGGGGAGAAGGGGAGCATTTAGGGCAAGAAGAGGGGAGGAATTTGAAACAGACGCAGGGGGAAAGACAGAGACAAAGAGGGAGAGGGAGCTCTTTAGTGAACAATTGCACAATGCATTCTCTTTTATTTCACCTGATCTCCTCCGCAGAGAAGTTAACAATGGTGGGGATGAAGTTCTCCCTCATGATGATGGATCGGATCTGCTTCCAGTCAGTCGTGCTCTCTCCCAGGAGCAAGCAAATGGACTCCAGAGCCAGCTTCACAGCTGCGGGTGGATTGGCCATGGAACGCACCTCCACCAGGTGCTGCTTCTTAATGGACTTAACAGCTATTAACATCAGGTGAACAAGGATGGTGATTATGAAAAGGAAGAGGCAGTGATGGGAGGATGTAAGCAGAGATCAAGTTGTTAACAAAAATCCCTTGGAAAAGACTTGAGTAAGAGATAACATTGTAATAAAAAAGGGAAAAACTACTGAAGAAAGGAAGATAGAAGGATTAATAAATCTATTGGACAAAAACAGCCGGGAAAATAATCTTCTACCTTAACAGTGCTATAGAATACAATTATATAGTTATATTGTTAGGCAAAGTGTATAACAAACCATCCTTACATGACAAGAAATAAATGAAATGCACTATTAAGACAGATGCGAGTAAACAAGCCACTGTACCATTCTGAGCCTCAATAACAGCAGGCTCCACCTGGTCCAAGTCTTCTTTGACACTCAGCTGTTTGTCCTTGATCTTCTCCTGTTGCTTGTATACAGATTCCTGGATCTCCTGGCTCATCACCTGGAATCACAACAGTAACAATATATGAGTTAATAAATCTAAGTCTTTGCAATACAAAACTAAAGGGATAATGTTAAAATCCTTAATTCTTTTCTCAGGAGAAAACAAATTATTTTTGTGTACCTTTTTCTTCTCAGCCTCCTGCTGATCTTTGACCATCTTCTTCAGCTTGTCGTTGGCAGCAGCATTCTTTGTCTCCAGCTCCTGGCTCTTGATTCTCAGGTCACGACGAAGCTCCTCCACCTTGATGAGGAGGCGTAAGTACAATTAGGGAATTGTAGAGCAGGCGCTAACAAAATGACTCTTCACAGCGTTGGGAAAATATATAGAATAACTTGGCACTAAATGTATGAAAAATTAAACATTAAATGAAATAATACAATACAATACAAAATGATTTTACCTGATCCACAGTCTCCTTGATCTTGCGGAGACCAACGTTGAGGTGCATCTGCTGCTCCTCTAACTCGCTGCGTTTCTCATTGAACAGGTTGGCATACTGGTTAATAAAGTCCAGGTAGTGGCGAGGAGTGATAGCCATGGTATGACCACCTCGCTTGGCCAAACGGTTGTTGGCCTGTAAAGAATTGATATCATGCATTAAGTACACATATGAAGTATGTATTAGCAAATGTTAAAAGTATACATTTTATTTAACAGTGCTTCCAAATATGCATCCTCACCTGGTGAAGTGTCTGGTGTACAAACACACAGCCATTGACGATAGCCTCGCGATGAGACGGTGGCTGGGGCAGTTTGTCATAGACGATGGGCATGTAGTCTGGCACCTTGTAGTTTGGTTTCTCCAGATCCATCTTGCTGGTGAACTCCTTACCCACCTGGTAAAGGGCCTCTGTGGACCAGTCTCCAAACCAGTTCAGCACACACCTGGCAGAGAGGAGGAGGGTTTTCATTAAACAACAGAAACTACATAATTCCCTGCATTTCCCTCTTATGCAATGGATAAATTCACTCTCAGTGTTTATAATGTCTCTGTACCTGTTGAAGAGAGCAGGAGATGTCGCAGCCCTGTCCTTCAGGCCCTCTGATGAGGGGTTCATGGTGAAGACCACATGGAGGTTTCTGATGACTTGGCTTGTGAACCACTTGTACAGCTCTTCGTGTGTGTCGAGCATCAGGCCCTCTTTCTGGGCCCCCTCCTTACACTGAGTCATCAGTGTGGCATACTCATCTCCCTCGAACAGGCCAGGGACCTACAAACAACAGATAACATTAACATATCAAGAACCTGACAATCCAGACAGCTCTAACAAGATCTAACAATTGATGCTGTATAACATACTATGATGCCGGCAAGTTACCTCTCCGTTGGCCAGCAGTGTGTTCATTCTCTCAAGGAAACCAGAATCCAGCACATTGGACTCATCCATGATAAAGGCGATCTTCTCATTCTTGCAGCCTGAGCGGCGCAGCACTGTACGCAGGTCCTCATCAAAGTCCTCTCCAGTATATTTCCTGTGGACCTAAAACACACACACAAAAGTCAATGAATACACACAGGTGAATGAACACATATGACTTCAAATACCTTTTATTTGTGTTTTACCAACCTTGATCTGGTAGACACTAAGTCCGTTCATCCAGGCTACGAATCGAGACAGAGTGGTCTTTCCTGCACCACTCACACCAATCAGCAGCAGATGGCCCTGAGGCTGACGGAAGATTCTAGAGAAGGAGAGTCCTTTTTAAAAACTTGCTCTCAAAACAAATATACCAATTCTGAAATTCTCAGAGGTCAATGAGCAGCACTGATGTACCAAATCTCTGAGGCTTTAAC
Source organism: Seriola lalandi dorsalis (assembly GCF_002814215.2). Classification (NCBI taxonomy): domain Eukaryota; kingdom Metazoa; phylum Chordata; class Actinopteri; order Carangiformes; family Carangidae; genus Seriola; species Seriola lalandi. Next base: position 6,371 of record NW_019474401.1, on the reverse strand, counting down.
TCACCGGTCAATTCTGAGGACATGGTCCAGCACCTCGTTGAAGAGCACCAGAGGGACATCCAACTCCTCTTCATAGAAGACCTTCAGACGGGCCTTCACATAGTCCCTCAGCTCCTCCTGTTCCACTGGGATGTAGTCCTGCAGCCACATACAAGACAATCAGTGAAAATTTAAATTAAAATGCTAATGACTAGAAGAAAACATTAACAAGGCAGAAATCATAGGATAGTCAAAATAGCTCTAATTTACCTTGGAGAGCCAGTTGCTGTAGAGGATAGGCCTGTTGAGAGCCTTCTCCTTATCAATGTTGGGGAAGTGTTTGAGAGCGACCATGTCAATGTTTTCATCTGTCCACCTTCTCTCTTCATCACCAACCAGCCTGGAAAAGTGCAAGGCCAACCACATAGTCACGACATTTGGTCACTTTTCAATGTCATTTGTAAAAAAAAACAAAAAACAAAAAACAAAATATAGACTGAGTGATAAAGCTCAGCCTCTCAGTAACTAACACTCACCTATCCTGGAAGAGGCGGAGGGCCTCATGGGCCCAGATGCGGATGAGCCCCTCAACAGGTAGAGTCTCAAGTGGCCGCAGGGCCTCAAAGATACCCCTCACCCAGCGGGTCATCTCTCTGGGAGAGTAGATGTAATGGGGTTGGGTGTCCTGGGTGAACCGCTCCTGAGGGCGGGAAAAAGGGATTACATAATATATGCAAGCAATTTATGATTACGTTTCCTTTCAATTACATTATTCAGACTATGAAAAGTTACCAATAAAACTATTTGCATTTTCTGTGACAGTATGTAGTAAACTTGATATTGTCATTGCCATTACCTGAGACATGGTGTAGAACTCAACCATAGCAGCAGTAAGAGGATCGGCATATGTACGCAGAGAGGGGATGAGGCGCAGCATGGCACGGTTGAAGGTTCCATAAATCTGGGTGAGAGAGGCTGGGCCAGGATAGTCCACATAGACCACAGGAACATGACGCAGGAACCTAGAAATAACACCGCATGGCCACTTTTAGGACTTTTCATAAATAGTGTATTTGTCAATGTCATTTTAAAATATCTATATATTCTAATTATATTTTCTACTGAGATGTTAAGTCTGATCACTGTACCTGTGTGTAAGAGGCTTTCTGCCAGGGTCGGTGGGAGGATTACAGGCTCCAACAAACTGGATCCTCTCCAGTTTGACCCAAGTCTGGTCTGAGGTGCGATAGAAACCTCCATGTTCCACCATCTGCAAAGAAACAAAACAAGGGAACCATTTCAAACAAGGACAACACATCATAATATATGGCAAAGTTATTGGGGAAATTATTTTTGCAATAATCCTGCAGCGACAGTTGTGACTATCTCCCAACAAGGTATCATACCTGTCTGATGAAAGAGATGACTCTCTGTGTGCCGTATTTGTCCATGTCCGGCAGATTGATTTCATCACAGAACAACACCAGCCACTTGCCCAGCTGGACGGGAGCGAGGACGACACCGTTGGGGGTACGGCGGTATTCACAATAGTGGTCAAAGGTCTTCAGCAGCAGCTCTGGGGTGGTGGCACTGGAGAAGTTCAGACCCACAACCTGGTAGACAATAGGAGGAAATTTGGCAGTTACAAAATGTTGACAATTACAAAATATAATTTCACCTGAATTTTACCCAGTTCATTTGTATTCAATGAGCCGTATGTAAAAATTTCAAGAGATTTCTGAAATTTCTCAAATGCTCATGAAAAAATAAAACAAGTTAACGAGTTACAACAACTGTTATTGATTTATAATCAATCCTACAACTCTTTGGTCCAGTGTCTCACCTCCATATCAGGCAAGGCCCTGAGGGCGCTGAACAGGGTCATAGTCTTTCCAGAGCCAGGAGGTCCACACAGCACCAGTGGTTTGTGCTCTGCCAGCCATGTGTAAAGCAAAGCCTCGTGGCGAACAGTGTCCAGGGTGGGAACCACGACATCAGGGGATGCCACCTTGTGGGTCTCTACTTCAATCTGTGGCACCTTGCCCTGCCAGGACTGCCATTCACCTGAGATGCACACCTGAGTGTAAAGGAAATACATTTAGTTTGCCTCTGAGTACATTTACAAGAAAATGCTTGTTTTTCTTTACCTTACAGAGAACAATCAATAGTTACCTCGTAGTCGATGATGGGGACATTGGGAGCAGAGGGGAGGGGCACAGTGGTGATGCGACGGATGTATTCTCCAAGCTCAGCCCTCATTTTCAGCCGTCCGTCACCGGAGAAGGACCACAGCACGGCGTAGATTAGATATCTCTGTAGAAAGATAATGCCACAAAATTTCAGTTGTAAGAAAACGTACATAGTTCAAAGGTGTTGTCAGGTACGCATGATGAGAGATCTATGCTTCTTTCGCTGAGAGCTGAACACAGAACGTTACCTGCATGTATCTCTCCAGCTGATCAATGGGCATGGGGAAGTCAGGATGGTTGTTGTTGTAGAGAGCCACATTACGGCAGGCCTGGTGCAGCATTGAGAAAAGGGAACCTAAGCAGCGCAGGCGGGTGAAGTCCATGATGTGCTCCATCTTGGAGGCATGCTCTATGGCCTTGATCACCAGGCCTGTGGAGGTGAAGTAAGGCTGCAGGATAGCTGCAACATCACGCTGGATCTAGTGTAAAACAGACAGCAGGATATCAGTAAAGAAATGTTTGACATCGCTTCTTGTGTTTTTTATATCTATCTATCAGTGTTTTTCTGTATTTTCTTCATTTTACCTGCAGCATTGGTGATGCAGTCTCCTCCTCGTCCTCTGTACCCTTCCTCTTGCGCTGAGCTTCATCCTCTCCCTCATCCAGTGGGATGCTACGAATGCGAGCCAGGAAGTTGTTGAAGATCATGTCGGTGCTGAGGACATCCTCACTGAACCAGACCATACCACAGCGAGACACAGTGGCCAGGGTGGCGTACTTCAGGTCCTGTACCTCAAACATTACACGCACCTGTGAAAAGAGAGAGAAATGAATAAACATGCTCCCACCAGACCAGATTAAAATTAGGGAACCTGTGCTTGAAGTGCTGTGCTTTTACATTTGGTGGTAAGCTGAGACGCTCTCCGTTTGGCAGGGTGAGCAGCTTGTTGTCATCCAGGACCGAGTTGAGATTTTCAACCCACTCAGGGTCAACATCACCATCAAAGATGATCCACTGGCGCTTCTGCAGTTCACCTCTAACATTGTCAATGATCCTGGAATTGAAAGAAAAAATATTTTCAGTTCAGTTATCAGTTAGAAAATAACTGTTTAACTTGTTTTGAAAGATCAAAACTAGCCAAGCAGAATTATACCCTTAATAACAAACTGTTAACAGACTCACTTCCTGAGGACATGTGTGAACAAGCCATCAGTCCATTCACGAGTGTTGGGGTCCAGGGTTCCATACAGGTGATCCTTGCTGATGGCCTTGGGGTCAATGATGTGGGCCACACCCTCAACACCTTCCAGCCTCTCCAAGGCTTTGAGCAGCACCCTCCATGCCATGGTCTTTCCACTACCTGAAGGTCCCACCATCATCAGACCGTGGTTGATCTGTGTGATCTGGTACAGTTGGAGCACCTGGGAGAGGTTGAATAACCAAGTTTCAGAAAATTAAAGTCACTTGAACATTGTGGAATTTCATCCTTAAACTATAGGGGAGATTCAACAATTTCTAGAGGCTCTAAATAGACATAAATTAAGTTGATTTAGCTACATACCTTCTCCACCCACATGCTGCCTACATCATCACCATCCCCGTAGGTGAGGTACATCTCCGAGCAGACCTTCTTCAACTCCTCCCTCAGAGCAGTCATCTCTCCTCGAAGGTACTGGACTCCAGGGAAGACATCTGACAGCAGGCTGAACAGCAGAGGGATGTCCTCCGCCACCAGCTTGGGAACCATGGTCTCACACACACTCTGGATCAGAATCTAAAGCAAACAGGACACAGTAAGTGAAATAACCATTTTCTAGCAGGATTATAAAAGAAAAATGGTCAGAGGCAAAACTTCAATAATAAAAACAACACAGAAACTTAATTTGCAGGTCCATCAATATGTCATTTTTCATACCTCCTGTTCAGGAAGGTTCTCAGCTATATCATTTTCATCAACGACCTCTCCTCGCTCAAGTTTCTCCCTTTTGATCCTCTGGATGCGCTCACGCTTGACATTGCCAGCACTAATCAGCACGCTCTTGAGAGCTCGCAGGCCGAAATCGTAGTGACTCTGAGATGACAGCTGTTCGTCGCACAGCCTGAAATAAGAGGCAAGAGATTAATTCACAGAAGCAAGACCCCTGAATATCCTCTGAAAGGTATTTTGACTTTTGTTAGTACTTACTTGAAAAAGGGCACAATCTTCTTAGCGAGGATCTCAGCAGTGCGGAAACCTTGAGAGTAGAGCATGACCTGTGCGATCAGCTGGCGGTCAGGCTTGGTCATGGCCAAGCTGCGGAACAGCTTCTTCAGATTGTCAGGCAGGTTGGAACGACCAGCGTAGCCAGGGTTCATGGTGATGAAGATGGCCATGTCTGGGCTCACCTTCACCTGCTTGTTCAGGAGTTCTGTGGTGACGGGCACACCTGAGAGGGGGATAGATGATATCTTATTTACACTGTAGCTCTCATGCAGAATTATAACTGCTGGTGAGACACTTATTTGCTGCATCTCATCTGAATTTTATGCTTTAAATTCTTTCCTCTGTAGTGTACAGTCTCCTTACTGATTATGACATCCCAGTTCCCATTCATATAATACTTACTCCTGTCTCTGTTTGGGTTGCTGTGCTCTCTCAAGGCCACCTGGATGTACTGGACCTGCTGGGAGACGGCAGACAGCATTCTCTCCTCCAAACGGTTGAACTCGTCGAAGCAGCCCCAAGCTCCCACCTGACACAGACCCACGAAGATACGACCCATAGCCTACAAAAAGAGGAAATCAACAAAAGAGATAAGTGTGTTAAATCATTAATATGAGAACAAAATCCTGTAAAAACAACAGAGCTATACTGATCTTTTGTGGTGATGTTTTTGTGTCTAGCCAAAGAATGAAGAATCTGAGAAGAGTCATGTACCTGGAAGTCGAATGTCTCATCACAGTTAAAGACCAGGACAAAGCGGCCGAGCTGGTGACCAAGGGCTTTCACAGACTCTGTCTTTCCTGTGCCAGCAGGACCTAGATGACAAGACAAACTCAGTGAAGTTCAGTGTTTTTCTATGTAAAACTGTACTTTTCTTAACAGTTAATTCCCCATTTCTTGTGTGCAAGAAAATATGCCACATTCAATTTTCATACCAAATGGTGATCCTCCAAGGCGGGCCTCCAGAGCCTGAGTCATTGTCAGATAGCAACGGTCTGTCAGAGGGGTCTGGACAAGCTTGTCCTGGACACCCAGGTACTCAAAGCCATAGTTAAACTTGGCATTGGCCATCTGAATGGAGAGCTGTTGCAGGACATCTGTCTGCTTGGGGTCAAAGTAGAAGCGCATCTGACTGAGCCACTCGAAGGACTTGGGGTTGTCGATCTTGTTCTTGATGAGAGTCCTGGTCACATCACGTTGGTGCACCAGCTCAGTGATCTAACAGGGAACAGAAGATTGACTTCAGAGAGTTTTCATTATACAAATATTATTTTAAAAGAAAGGATACTTTTTAAAAAATCCCACTGACCAGGTGCTCCAGTTTCCTCCTTCGGAGTGGGGGCTGCTCCATCAGCACAGTGTCAGCCAACACATTGAGGGTGGCCTCCACATTTGACAGCACTCCCTGCATAGGCGACATGTCCCCACCACCAGCGATGGTGGTCAATGCAGATTCGATGTTCTCAGACCAGGCAATCTGGGTGGACAGGACCACCAGCTGGGCCTGTGGACGGAGGAAACAGATAAGTGAAATTTTGCAAACATGTTGCCAGATTTATACATCTATAAAATATATGGGGAATGCTCTCAATGCCAACCTGGTAACGGTCAATCCAATTGATGTATTGGCTCAAGTCAATGGCTGTGCCCTTGTTGAAGGCTGTGACCTCTGTGACAGACTCAGCTAGCAGCTTGGCCAGAGTCACCCTCATCTCCTTCTCCACCAACGTCAGCCACTCGTTGATCTTGGGGTGCTCTGTGATGGACACTGGTGTCTTGTAGAAAATTTCTTCACCCTCCCGGGAGGAGATTCCCAACACCTCAGTGTTGTCCTCGTTGAGCAGGATGCTGGAGACACCAGCAAACATTTTTTTGAAGTGCTTCTGCAGTTTGGCCACATTCTTGCTGTTACCTATGATCTCAAGCAGGTCCTCATCTCCTACGAAGTAGAACCTGTCAACAAAAAGAACCATAAATTAATGCATGAATCAACTTACTG
>NW_019474400.1:0-1692 GCF_002814215.2 Seriola lalandi dorsalis | reverse complement strand
AATATAAAACTTGTTCCAATACAATGGAAGGTAAAATGTCTGAACACACAAAGATGCAAAAAATCTTGTTTTTATTAAACTGCATAGTATATAAATTGCTGAATAAATGCAAAAATCTTTTTAAAAATGTTCAACCTTCTGCATGGCTATTTCTTATCTCAATAAATGCAAAACAAAATCACTAAACGAATGAATTAATAAGTAAATAACTTTTCTCTAATTGATGCAAACGCAAATCGTATGTGGGAAAAACAATACTTACCCCTTGGAGTCCCTTGAATTGTATTGTTGGCCGTGAAGAAGGTACATTCTGAAAGTGAAAGAAAACAACAGTTCAATCTTAACATTGCTGTAAATGTAAAGGATTGTTGGCAGAGCAATGCTAGTTGGGTAGGTCAGAAAGAACAGCTACAAAAAAAACAAATAAAAAAAAAAAACAGTGGTTTAAAACCTGTAGAACATGTTACACTACTTGACTGACACTTCAGAGCTCACAACATTTGGTTGTAGAAACAGCAGAGCCTTAGGGTTCCATCACACCAACCATACGTCGTGACTAGTACTGACAAAGGCTGACTGAGCAAACACTGCCTCATATATTCTGTTAAAAGTTGCAGTTCAACATAGTGTAAAGACTAAAGCCGACAGGTAGCTGATGGCTGACATGCACATACCTTCTGTGTCCGTGAGAAAGAAAATGACTAGGCAGTGATCTGGTCAAAAAAGTGTCTGTAAATAGCAAAACAGTAAATAGCAAAACATGCTTAATTAAAGCCCAATGTGATGTCAAATATTGTTTTGTCCGACATCTAGTCTAGAAAATAAATAAATAAGTAAGCGATTATAAAAAATGGTGACATTCATTTTCTGTCGATCGATTAAGTGATTAATCAATAAATGATTTCAGCTATAGCCTCATGCACCTTCAACTAGTGGAGGCCAACCTATCATGCTCAATGGGACAAATGAAACAATGAGGGCCAACTAGTGCCAGACCAGTGGTGCTGCAGAAACCAGAGGTAACTGTCGGTCACAAATACTTGATGACGGTCCACTAACAGCCAACATTGGGCTCAGTGTCTCAGAGCCCTTAAGTTTATAATCTACAGAGGGACCATGTGAGTCAGCTTTACCTGCACCTCCTTAGGTAGTGAGGTAGGTAAAATTGTTTGCTTTTATCTGGCCACAAGTGGTGGAATTTGGACAACAGTCAAACACAGCAGATATTTTGAAGAGAGTATTTGTGAAATGTCTTCGTCTTGTGTAGATTTGCAGGTTTGTGGTCCGTGGCTACTTGAAATGCAGTTGACAGCCACAATTATGCAGTGGCTGCTCTGGTGCAGTATAGGTTAGGACAGGAAAGCACAGGACTCCCAGCGTCTTCACACAAATGAAGGCAACTGAAGAACCAGTTGGCTAGACCTTAGACTTCAGAAACATTGCGTGAACTGGTTTGAATGGAATGTGCATCTTACTGACAGCGTCTCTACATTCCTGGACATTAAAACATGATTGCTAACTCATACATGAAACCACTATGCAGATAATTCAGAATAAAATATATACACTTTTAATCAGACTGAAAGAACTATGTCATGGTTGTTAAAGCTAAGCTACTCCACTCGCAACTCCCTCCCCCACTATCCATACACACACACTCACACAGACACCAACCAGTCCACACACTCTCTC
>NW_019474399.1:0-1692 GCF_002814215.2 Seriola lalandi dorsalis | reverse complement strand
TCTCTCTCTCTCTCTCTCTCTCTCTCTCTCTATTTTTGTGTGTGTGAACGTGTGTGTGTGCTTGAAAATCCACCAGGCTTGCCCGGGCTTTCTCCAAAGGGCTGCTGCTGTCGGCTCAAATCAGCCTCCTCTCCCCATGAGTGAACACACTAATCCATTTGTGTATCTGAGTACATGTTGTGTGTGTGTGTGCGTGTGTATGTAAGCATGCTAATCCAGGGGAGGGCCCTGCCTAACACCCCATGAAAACACTCCATTCACCAGCAATTAGAGGCAGGGGCCCTGGGCCCTGCACTACACTTCCACTGGGAGAGAGGGAGACAAAGGAGGGGAGGAGTGAGGGGAGGAGAGGAGGACGATACAAAGCTACCATAGGGACGAGAGGAGGGGTACAGCTCTGAATGTTTGTGTCTTTGCCATGAAGGACTGGGCAGAACATGTATATGAAAGTGCAAAGGAATATATTTCCTCACCAGACTGTCATGACGCCAGATGTTGAAGTACACGTCTGTCACCAAGACGCTGAAAACACAGAGAAGCTGACCAACAAAGAACCACCATTAATGGATAATTGATATCCACAACTGATGGTCATCCATGGGTAGAGATTACACAGAAACACAGAGTTGGATAGAGTCACGGTTATGAGTTAACAGTCTGGAGATGATCTCTGTGGAACACAACATCTTTCTTCCATTAGAGTCCGCTGAGAGACGGGATTTAACTCTGCCTCACTGTCTCTGTTTTTGTTAACAATCTGTCTGTTTCTTTGTGTGTGTGTGTGTGTGTGTGTGTGTGTTTTGTTGAAGTTGTTGTTGTCCATGTTACCCACAGTGAACATTCATGTAAAACACTAAATGTACCACAAGGAAGCGCCAGCACTGGGCACCCAACAACCACAAAAACAAATGCCTGCTCATTGATGCTTGTACAAGGCTTTTCAAAGTTACCCTGCTGTAAAGCAAGTCAAATCAGGAAAAAGGTATAATAGATTGTATTGTTGGAGATTTATGTCTTGCTTGCACTCATCATTGATGAATTCCCAAAACTCGTATCAGTGGAAAACATTCAAACTCTACACAGGAAGGCCCCCAGTCAGCTGAATAATTAGGACACTACTGTCTCTAGTAACAGGAGTCACAATCAAGTAAACAATCAAACCAAGTTTAGTCACAATCAATAAATCAATCAGACAGACCTTTCATACCTTCATTTGTACTTTTAAATGTATTTGATTGGCTCCTTTGTGTAGTTCCTGTCTGGATTATATCCTCACCGAACGTTCTGCCTTGATTGGTAAAATATCAGTTTAAAGAGAAAAGATGATGTAGAGAAAAAGCCAAAAGCACTGTGTGCAAATGTAACACATTTCTGTTTCCTTAAAATATTCAGGCATAGTGGAGAAATGTTAAGTAACTAAAATCCAAACTGTTTTTTTCCTTCAAAGATAGAGAATACCAAGATTATGTAAGAAAGAAGGGAGGTGATCCATGTTCTTCTGTTGAGTTATGAGGAAAGGAATGTACAGTTGGCCGATAGGTGGTGCTGGAATGAACTTTTCATAGCTAGACTGGCATTTAGTTGTAAATGTAACTGACTGGTTTTTAGGTAAATTGATACATGACTGTTCCACAACCTTAACCATGTGTTCACAGTTGTAACCATGACGACAAAGGTGCGCTAACCTTAACT
>NW_019474398.1:0-1693 GCF_002814215.2 Seriola lalandi dorsalis | reverse complement strand
CGTATGTGGTATTGTAATGAGGCCACGTTTCCATTAGCTGCTCCTCATCAGTGTTTACGCCAGCTGATTGGCATGCTCCATTAATGATCTGGCTGCTTTGGCTTGCTTGTTTATTTTGCACCAAGTGATGAATGCTAATTTACCAGCATGCATCACATGCTGCATTTTGAGACGTTTGAGCTGTTGTACAGATTAATAATACATTAATAATGATGGTCCTTTTCTAATCATCCTCATCATCATCCGTATGTGCAGGCTACAACTTGGATTTCTACACACACAAACAAAACACATTTGATCAATGATGTGCATGCTGGTAGTCTTAATACGTACACTTGCCTCTGTATGACTGTTATATATTCAAACCATGTGTCTTAATGTGAAAACTCAATTTATGAAAACATTCCCAAACTATTTGCCATATATTAGACATTTAGACATAATATTTACAGCATTTAAAACACTAATGATGATGCCACCAGATCAATAACTGCTAATGTTTTATTTCATTTTCCAACCCCATTAGTTTAAGAATAACAATATTGATTATTTGACTATTAGTTTTACTGACTGAACTCGGGCAGACTGGAATTTTACTGACACAGGCATTTCTCTGTGTAGGTTAAAGCTGAGTGGCTCAGTGAGGGGGCGGAGCCAGAGAACCATTGTTAGCTGAACGGCAACTTCAAATGACAACACACACACTGGTCAAAATGGGAAAAAAAACGAATTAATATCATGAAATTATTTTATTAATTGATAACCATGACAGTCATTATGTTGGAACGTCACGATATTAGCTAATTAGCTTACCTAGCCTGCTATAGTACGGTGGCCCTGAGAGCTCAACACACTGCAGCTTAAGAAAACACAAGCAGACAGACACAACAAAAAAATACAGAAAACATGTTTCGATGTTTCTGAAGTTGTGTTTTGTTTATTTGCACGTTTGTTCTTAAGTTGCAGTGTGTTGAGCTCACAGGGCCACCGTACTATAGCTACTATGGCTAAATCATGTGAGCTTGTAAATACAAGTTGGGAAAAACCATACACATTACCCTTCCCAGTTGTAATTCAATAACTGAATAAGTAGCAGGTAAAGTGAAGGTGCTAATGGGACGGCCCGATGTATCTTCTCTGATCAGACACAGTTTGAAGATCCTGTTTCTAGTGTTCATGCATCATAAGCCAGACAGACCGTGGTTCTTTGGTTCTACCTGCTCGGCCACTCCGGTTCTTTCTCCCTCCAGAGCAGCTCCAGCTGAACTATCGGCCTTACTGTCAGTGTGAGGAAATGTGCTGTGCATGCTCTCACCGTACAGTATGTTACTGTTGCTCTATCTCACTCCTGTCTCCTGTCTCGGTTCACTCGGCTGGCTCGGACGCGGATCGTTGCCTGCCTGCCTGCGTGCCTGCCTGCCTGCCTGCCTGTGTGTGTTCATGTCCTGTTCCTGCACAACCACAACCACCACCACCTCCACCACCACCACCACCACCTCTCTGTGGCCCCCCCTCACTCATCTGAAGGCTATGAGAAATCCCGGAGCTTAAACAACATAGCGGGCATGACTGGCATGGCTGGTAACGCCCTGAGGTTGTCTCCTGTGACCTCGCCCTATGGATCGCCCTGCCCGCTGCGGCGCTCTCGCTCCCCTATCCCCTCCATCCTGTGAGATGTCCAGCCCTGGGCCTC
>NW_019474397.1:0-1693 GCF_002814215.2 Seriola lalandi dorsalis | reverse complement strand
GTGTGTGTGTGTGAGCACAAGCATCCACAAATGTGTCTCAGTGTGTGTGTGTGTGTGTGTGTGTGTGTGTGTGTGGGCATATATGTTGATATGTGTGCCCTGGTCTCCCACTCAGACTGTTTCATCTTGATTAGCAGCTGCTAACTTTAGATGAAAAATATCAGCAGAAGGAAAACAAAAGGAGAGTGAAAAAGAGGGTTGAGCTTGTGGGATTTCGACTGGATTGAGAAGTTGATGTAACGCTATTAGATTTCCTAAAAGAGAGAAAGGAGCAAAGGAGAAAAGGAAGAGAGGGCTAAGGTTAAAAAAACAAAAAGAAAATAGACAATAACTCGACTTATTGAGCAGGTGAACAAAGAAACTGTTGAAATACAAAAAACAATTCTGGCAGGTAAGGAAGGGGGAAAATGAAAAGGGGACGTGGTCAGGAAGGAGAGAAGGAAGACAGCGTGGAGGAAACGAAGGATGAGAGCAAGGGGGAAATGTGGAGGAGGAATAAATCAAAATGTAGGAATCACTGCCAGGTGTTTGAACTTTGAGAAAGGCAGCATTTGAGGATAAAGCATGAAGGATAAAGGTTTGTTGGAGCCGAGGGGGATTCTCTTTCTCTCTCTCTCTATCGCTTTCCCTCTCTGCTTCTTTTTCTTACTCAGACAGGCTGATTGAGCTTTTACCTGCAACCACAGTCACATACACACATATGCACACACAGAGTTCAAGGCAGGATGAGACAGCTTTATTATAGGTCTGCAGAATGATTTGGAAGTGTCCATCAAGGGTACGTGCAGTAGAAGCTTCAACTCTTAGATAATGGCAGCTGAATGATTTATGCATTCAGGTAAAATTGCCCTCCTTCATTGATTATCTACCATAAAAATGAATTCCACCAGTGTATTCCGCCCGGCCAAAGCATCGAAACCTTGGAAACCTAGACTGGAAATGCCAGAGAAGACATCCGTTGCTTAAAATGCTTCGTCCACCACAAGGTTATCAGGTAGTAGGAACTCTTAAAAGTAAAAATACAAATATACTCAGTTGGAATAAAGCAAAAAAATGTGTAAAACAAAAAAAAAGTATCCCTATGAGCAACAGATGTCTTCTTCATTGCCTCCAACTTCAGTATAACTTCATATAGCAGTTTCATACATTTTGTGATGCTGATTAAACTGTAAAGATGAGAAATAACACAATATTTAATTGGTTTTGAAAAATTTATGTCACTCTTCCACCCTGTGTTTACCTTTGATCACATCACACGTCACAGCGTCTCAGTGCGCAGGCTTCAATTAGGTTGAAAGAGCAGTGGGAGTTTCAGCAAGTGCGAGAAGTCAACGAATTTGGCGCACAACATAACAAGAGCGCTTCTCAAACAATGCTCTTCCTCTTTCAGAGAGCTTTCTATACTCTGTGCACATTCACAAAAGTACACACACGCTCAAACATGCTCACAGATCTCAGGAGGGAAGTAGAAAAAGCATTAGAGAGCCGTCTCTATTCACTTTCATCTCTCATCTCTTTTTAATTCCTCCTCCTTTCTGGAGTTTTCTTTTTCCGCTCGCACTCCCTCAGCTGTTATTTTACCAACTCCAAATGTGTGTGAAGTGTATTCCCAATCAATCAGTGAACGGTTTGGTAGAGTTTGAAAGACTTAACAACTACCGCTTTCTTCAAGACATGTGCAGGTGCTCTGTGT
>NW_019474396.1:0-1693 GCF_002814215.2 Seriola lalandi dorsalis | reverse complement strand
CAAATAATTTTCAAACAGCAACCTGTCACTCTTTTCAGCCTGAAAAATAGATCTCTGACATTTCACTCCTTTGGATTTAATTTTGATATTCAGAATGATTTTTCTACTCCAGTCATCCTTTGCTGAACAATACGTTAAGCACAGTTTGTGACAACATCAGCTACCAGGCAAATCGTCTGGGTGAAAATAGTACCACCAGTGTTTTAGGGCCCACTTGAGAGTAAGAGTGAATTACAGCACTTCTCGCTCATTTATCACAGCCCAGGGTTCAAACTTCAGCTGCAGAGACTGTTCAGATCACGGCCAGGATTCTTCTTAAGAAGAAACGTGCTGCCAACAAGAACAACCACAGTTGGAGAGGAAAATAAAGCCTCTTTCTTCAACATGAAAATTAGCTGTGTTGACTCAGTGTAACATTTTGCAGCATTTATGTCTAAAATGGGGACCTAGTTCAGCCGTTCTCTCTTAACACTGAATGCACAATGTCATGCCCCAACTTGAAAGTTTTACTCAACTATACGTGAAACCAAAGAACTGGACAACGCTGGGAAAAAGTGGCTCTAAATAATTATAAAATATTTCCACTTTTCACCAGATGATGTCCTGTGTGAACCAGATACTTTTTAATGCACACCATCAACTTCCTATTGTGCACAAGGACATATATGTTGCACATTGGATATCATTTGGTGTGTATGAAAATCTAGCCATGCGCATTAGATCATTTCTGATTTCTGCTCTGCACCAGTCCCAATCTCAGTTGTGCATCACGTAGTGCAGTTTCTGGTAAGCATTAGCTTGTTTTTGGTTAGCACCAAGCTAGTTTCTGGTTCACACAAGATAGTCTTTGATGAGCACTAGTTTCCCATCCACACCAGAAACCTAAACCTGCTTAAACCTTCATAAACCTGCATTCACAGATACGTTTGGCCATAGGGAAGAGAAACAAGCTGTAAACAACACCATTTTCAGTGTATTAAGGTGATATGCCGTATTAGTTAGAAAACAGGTGCCTATTTACCATCCAGCTGACATGTAGCAACATTAGTATTTGGAGCTGTGTTTGTGTCAACATGATGAATGCATCTTCATTCCTTTTAGCTTTGTTTTTGGTCTCCACCAACTCCTTCGAGAAATATCTGGCTCTGCACTATGTTTTCAAATGTGTGTTTGCTGTTTGGTGCTGAGCAGGTAGTGTAGGGTGGGTTTTTAGAGCTTTCTTGCTGAAATCAGCTGCAGGTGAAAACAATGCTGACAAAAGCTGCAAGACTGAACCCAAACAGGAAAAATGCAGGTCAGAAAACCAAAACAATGAGCTGAAAGACACTAAAAGGCTCCATAGAGCTGAGAGGCACTGTAGAGTCTGGTGATAATTTCCTGCAGGTTCATCACTACTTGGTCTCTCTTCACAAACAAGTAGTCATTTGATCCATTTTGTAATATAAAATATTGATTATAGCCCCTTTAAACTTAAAATCAGATCTTTCTTCCCTGGTGGCGTTTGAAGTTAACTATTGTCACAGTGTTGCTCAGTAATCAGATCAAGTATGCAAATTTTGAAGCTGTTTTCACAAACTCTTTTTCTAAATTTTAAAACTGAACAATCAGCCAACGCTAACAATCATGTTAATGCTCCTGGTGGGAAACACTATGAACTTTTGGTGAAGTTTTAGTGAGTGACTGGACTCGAGGA
>NW_019474395.1:0-1693 GCF_002814215.2 Seriola lalandi dorsalis | reverse complement strand
ATTTTTTAATTCAATTTAAAGATAAACTTTTCCAAGCCAGGTTACTACACAAGGGTATTACTATTCTAAACACTTGTTGGACTTGCTGTTTCATTCTGGACTCTTGTATATAGGTATGCATGAGAGAATTTTGTATTTGTGTGTTTGTAATTCATTATCTGGTGTAGGGTGTCAAAGAGAGGATTACAATTAGCAGACAGCGCCTCATTATCACTGCCAGTGCACAGGAGCTCAGGAGAATCAAACTGGCACAAAAACTAAACAGAGGACACAACACAGAAATAAAGTATACAAATGGAGAGAAGGGTGAAAGAGAGACAGATCTGCATTACAGGATTACAGACCATGATTAGCTACAGTTTCTGGATAATAATAACCAGCTGAAACAGACGTGGAGCCCATTCTCGCTATATGGTGATGCATCAGGAATGGCTTGCCAAGTTGGTACAGGATGGTAGTCGCTACATCCACACGAAGGATACAGGATGCCAACAAAAGTGATCTAACCAAACTAAACTCAACGGAGTATCGTTACTGTCTGCCTGGGGAAATGTAGTCAACCCTGAGGCATACAGAGAGCTTCCCTTTCAGAATTGCCACAGGGTATGTGTGTGACCTGGCAAAGAGAAGATCCATCATAAGACTCGCTTCCTTTCTTATGTCCAAAATACACAAGCCAAGAAAGAAGCTTTTCTCATGCCGTTAGAGCTGCAACAAGTTTTAACATCGAAATCACTTAACATAAAAAATAAAACAAGTCCTCCAGTTTTTCCTGCATCTTTTACACAAATTCATCTGTAAAGCTGTTCGTTACATGAATCTGCCCATCAGACTGACATAAACTTCCTTACTGCCGGTGACCCACCTGAAAAGTTATGGAACAGAACAGGAATAATTTTTTTGTTAAATAAACAATCTCATGTTAGATTGATTGTAGCTTTCGAGAAAAAAAATGGACAAATTAAATGCTGCACTGGCTTTGACTTGGCTCAGGTTTGAGCAGTCGAGCCTCGTTTTTATGTTCAGCCAGTACCCCAGGCATAACTACACAGCATTTTAACTAATGGAAAAAGACCCCAAAGTCCAAAGACTGAAGGGACTTTGAAAACAGTCTAACTATGAAACGTGGAGTTAGAAAAACAATAGTGAGTGCCTCAGGTATCAGGTAATACACAGAAAAAAGTTTGGAGACTCAGTTGATTTAGTTGTGATGAGTTCATTATCGATTTCTAGAGGAAATTTGTTGGAAGACCCACTTTGTTTAAACTCGAGTAAATTCATTCATTACTCCTTTATTATTGGAAATTATTTTCTTCATAATATATGCTGAATTATAGTTTTGCCTGTGGACAAATTGCACATTTTTGCATCTTCACCTGACCTTCAGTACACTGACCAAAAGTCTCAAGGTAATGTTAGTATAACATATAACAACAAGTATAACAACTGATCACTCTCTATAATAAGTACAAAAGTGCATAGTTCTTTCCAGAAAACATTTGAAGAAACTTTTTGAAAATTATTAGGAATGTAGAGACCCCTAAAATAAAGCGTCATGTTTTTATCTAAATGTTACCGAACTGACTGCTTTAGAATCGGTAAACAGAGCACTCACAAGCAGATGAATCAATGTGTATATGTGCGTGTGTGCGTGTGTGTGTGTGTGTGTGTGTGTGTGTGTGTGTGTGTGTGT
>NW_019474394.1:0-1694 GCF_002814215.2 Seriola lalandi dorsalis | reverse complement strand
ACTGTACCACAGTCCTCCACTGATCAGTTTTGTGCACATTTGCAGATATTCTAACAAAGTTTAAAGTTCACTGGTCAGTCTTTTAGGTTTAATAACATCCAAGGCAAATGCAAATTTGACTGTATTTCAGCTCTAACAGTGGTATCTTAGGAAGGTTTCATGATTACCGTGATATTGCTGACATATTATTGCAGCATGAAAATTTGATCCGGCCAATCAGTAGGAGCCGTGACAACATCATCCCCAGCTTCCAGGCTTCCAACCTGTGTATGTGGCCACAAACAAATCAGAGGTACCACTACCAGGAACTGGAACAATCGCTGAAAACAAAACAATGATCAGCTGTTTATTTTACTCCTGTTCAACCAGTGCAACATTTAAGTGGCAGCGCGAATCAACTTGAAAACACTTGTATTATGCAAATGATGAGTCACCGATTACAGTGAATCACGTTAACTTGAAGCTGGAAACTGTTTTTGTCTTTTTCTCATGCCATGTTGAAGTAGCCAAGAAACTACTCATTTTAACTCTGGGATGCCGAATAAAGTAGTATCACCAAAACATTTCAGCTTGTTTTACATTCATATGACTTGTATTTGGGTAAATTGCAAAGAGGAAAATAATCCATTTATATTATTATTGAATAGCAAAGCAAAGTGGGTGGCTGGATTTGGTCTGCATGAACCAAAACTGAGTTAGAGAATGTTGGAAATTTTCCTCAGTTTCTGAAGGTGCAGTTGCACAGCTCATACAGCAGCTCATGCTCAAAGAAATACTAAATAATTTAGCAGCAGGACAAACACTGAAAAGTACATACATTTTAGGAAAAACATAGATTTGTGTGTGTCTGTAGGTGTGTCCGTGAGGTTTCACTGCTGCCCTGAGGTACGAAGAGCAAGCGCTCAGTCAAACAAACATTCGAAAAAACATTTGTGTTTTCAAAGTCATCACATCTGAAAGTGAAATTTTTAAGACTCAACATTTTATTTAGAGAATATATTGCAGCTGGCCTTGGTACAGTTTGAGTTTTCTCTGAGCCATCAACTAGTGGATGCACCTTTGTGCCGCTCGTGTTCTGTGCTGTGTATGGAGGGTTTCTCTTCGCTTTGCCCTGCAACATGTTATGATACAGATCAATAAATCAGTCAGGGACAGGAGCGAGACAGGCAGCAAGAAGCTCGAACGTTGAACCTTGAATTACATGAGTGAGGGTGCATACATATGTATATAACCTACATTTTTTATGGGCTGTTGCAGTAAAAAAGGCCGAACAGAGGATGTGAATGAAGTGGATGCATGGTGTTGGATGGGAGGTTAAAGCCGGCTGGTTTGAGTCAAGGTGACTTCCAAAATCTGCGCCTCTGTGCCTGGGTTTGTGCGTTTCTCTTTCGCTGGCAGATGACGGAGAAACAGAGAGGAGTATGTCACTGAGTATCTGCCAATTAAATGATGCCCCGGAGCATACCTCGCTAACGCAGCTAATTTGTGTATTCAGGGGGCAGCAGTGTGGCGGCGCTGGTGGAGACGGGTGGGCGGCTACTGTGCCTGGCCGACTCAGCAGCAGCAGCAGAGCGGGGGCAGCCGTGATGGACAGCGGCTGATTAGGGTAAGTCCAGGTTGGGTTTGCTCTGATGCCCCGAGGCTTTGTCAGGGAAGAAAACATCTCAGCCTATGGTGCAAACACGCCCCCCCCC
>NW_019474393.1:0-1694 GCF_002814215.2 Seriola lalandi dorsalis | reverse complement strand
ACCACACTAAATACATGACTCACTGCAACTCAGGATAACATGAGGCCATTTTGTGATGATAATTGGAAATAAATACCCTCTGTTGTCTTATGTTGGAAAAACAAAATCCACTCACTGTTAATTACCTTCCAGTTAATCTTTAATGCAAATGTCTGAAACAGACAGACCTTATCAGGCATTAACTCCTTCCTTTTTCCATCTCTCTCCTCTCTGCTTTTGGCAGCAGAAACAGACTGACCAATACACTGTAAATATGTGTTTAATGTCTGTGAAAAGTTATGACTTCAAGTAGAAGTTTTCTCTCAAATTCACACAGTTTCTTTAACTCCTGCTCTCAGCTTCCTTTCTCTTGGCGTTGTCCTGCAGAATGTCCATGTCCATTACAGACTATATCTTGTAATGTCACCATGGTTAAAATGCAGTCTGGAATGATTAGTTAAATGAGGTGTTACTGAAGCGAATATCGAACATTCAATTCTTCCCTTCCCCCTGTAATGTTAATCGAGATCAAATTGAACTGAACTTGCTTCGTCATACAGGCCCAAGAGGAAATAACGCATTAAGATATATACACAATTGCATACAGCAATTCATCCAGAGGTACAAAAATAAACCTCTTTTTAACTTTTTTCAGAGTAACAACATTGTGTCAAATGACATGTAGAAAAGCAGCAGCAAGCCTGATTGAGTTCTCCAGTTGAGTGACATCTGATTTTTCAGTCTATAAATGGGACTCTTAAATCATGTCTGAGACATATACCCAAGGCCAGACAGTGAAGGACAGGTGAAGTAGATGCACACTGAGCCAGGAAGACGGAACAGAAAGAAAAAGCAGTGGAGAAGAAGCAGAAAGAAAGAAAGAAAAACCAAAGCAGCAAAAACATGACGCAGACAAAAGCAGGTTGATAAGCAAACAGAAGAGAAGACATTGATTGAAATCCAGAGACAAACATGAAAGTGACAGGTGAGAGTATTAAATATGAAAAGGAAAGAAAAAAGTTTATCCATCAAAAACAGACATTTAAAGTAAAAAAATCTAAAGCTGCGAATCATGCAAAGTAATGCTCATTGAGTGTTAAATCCCACTGGAATTTTTTCCTCCCATGTCAGTCTCTCACTCGGATCACTGAGTCATGCAATTAGGCCTGTAAACCAACCCAGCACTTCATTCCCATCTCCTGCAATAAGGAAGCAGCAAGCAGGTTATCACTTCTCCGTCATAGAGCTTTTGTCAGCTATTCCGATTAGCCCACTTTTACGCCATTTAAATCTAAATTAAACCATTCATCTCCCCGCATGCATGCCTTTATCCTCTCCTCGCAATGACTTGTAGACGTTCAGGGAGGGGAAAAAGGGGGAAATGAATGTAGACAGAAAGGAGAGGATTCCCAAATTTGGTTTTGAAAACGGGGGGCTGTCAACTCCACAGTTGTTAAAAGCATCTATTCAGAAACTTTTTCTACCCAGCATTTGAAAAGTTCAAGGAAAGAGAAACTTAAAGAATACAAGAAGACAGAAGAAGAGGGAGGTGGGTGACTTGTCAAGTGTCAAGAGAAATCAGCGAAGGTGTGAATAGTCTAGTTGCCCTTTGATCTAGTCTAGGATTGTACATCACGATGCATATCTCACAGATGGAAATCACTGCATGTTTGTTTCACATTTCAGGAAGCATTTTTGAGTCTTTTATCCCCCCA
>NW_019474392.1:0-1694 GCF_002814215.2 Seriola lalandi dorsalis | reverse complement strand
AAGCAACCTTTCGCTTTTTCTTATTGTTTGGAGTGTAATGAGTTTAAATGTAGCAAAAAATTGAAGTGCATGGAGATCGTAAGAGTGTGTATTCAACACTGATTTCAGTGTTCATGCAAGACATGAGCTTTGACATTTTTATTATTTAACCATGACTACTCTTGCCCAGCATTTCCTTAACCCTTTCTCCTCTTAGTTAAGTTACATTGCCTTAACCACAGTTTTACTGTGTTTTAGTCATAAAGTGCGGCTATTGGTGATAAAATAATACCCCATTGAAAAGTATGGGAAAGGAACATCATGTAGATATGTATATACTATCTGATATCTTGTAATTGGGCTGTATGATTCACCATAATGCTCTTTTTCAAATTAGTTTCACAATATAATCATTTGTAGAAAATAGAGCTAGTGTCAACGCATTAAATAAAAAAAATTTAAGACAAAAAGGTGACTTGTTGTCTACATTATTCAATGCTGAGTTAAATCAATATGATGAATTTCAGAGACGAGGCAGCAACATTGGGCCTTTTCACACTCTGGCCAAACTCTTTCTATGCTTCTTGCAGAAACTTTACCAACTATTGATCACAAATAAAATAAAACACGACAAATAATCAAACATTACAGAGATTTTAAAACCTAAAATAAAAACGAAACATAGACATTATAAACACAACAAAAGACATACATCATGAATTGATACAGAAACCCATAAACAGTTACGTCAAAAACATTTTGGGGACTGCTGGGCCAACACACCATAGTAGAGGCTAGTATAGTAATAATATTTATCTGCATCATACCCAGGTATAAGATAACACACTATTAATATAAGTTTACTTCCAGCCAATTAAAATTGAGAGGGTACAATAGTTCTACTGTAGGGGAGCAATATGCAATGAAAGCCAACTTTTTGAGATTGTTTACCACCCAAGACACAAACGTCCTACTCTGCTAACGATAAAATGTTAAAGTTTACATGAATATTTCAAAGGCATAAATTAGGATTTTCAAGAAAACACTATGCAAAGTAAACAAACTAACTTGTTGTCAATGCATCGAGAATGTGTGCCAGTCAAACAGACTCAAATAAGTGGTGATTGCTAAGTTTATAACAGAAGGACTCTTTGGCAGTGACTACATTTTCAAGTGAGAGTGACATAGCTTCCATTGCATATTGTAGATCCTTTGGGGAAAACATAAGGGGCAACAACATGGCAAAAGGCATGGATTAAGGAAAGAAAGGAGGTGGAAATCTTTAAGGAAGTGTGACAAAACTTTCCATAAATAGCACTGGATGGAAAGATGGATGGAGAGATAAAAGGACAAGAAGGAGGAGGGGGTAAAATAGCAGCGTCTTTTTGTTCAATCCCTTGTTCATCATAATCCCTCTGGGCAGATCGTCCTTGTTAGAAAGAAAGAGAGGGAAGGGGAGAGGGAGGCCAGAGGGGAACTGATTGGGGAAATAAAGTGCAGGAGTCTGAAGTTTGTAGTCCTTTGATGGATTTTTGTAGTCCTTGCCAGGAGACAGGGTTCTCTGAGATAGTTTTTCCATGCCATAGTAGCAAACTTTCACCGCTGAGGGCGAAATCAGTCTGAGAATGAGCTCTGAACAAAGATGATGTACTTTAAAGCAAAGTCTGTGGTCCTTCATTAAAACCATTGTAGGACATCTCTGAACCAGTCCAGAA
>NW_019474391.1:0-1694 GCF_002814215.2 Seriola lalandi dorsalis | reverse complement strand
GCCCACCGGGTCTGGTCTGCTTGCCTCTGGTTGGAGTATGCCCAGGCTGCAGTTGTGTGACCACTGCACTCGGTTTACTGAGGCAACACACCTCAGTGTGGTCGAGGGAGACTTACCCTTATTCCTCTCTGTATTCCTGTAAGAGGCCCATTGAAGGACCATCTTTCTTTGAGTTGGAAGCAAGTATGGTATGTATGCTGCCCATGAAGCCTTCAAGGACAGAACAATGTATGGGGTCTGAAACACACAGACGCTGAAGCACTTAAATACACTATATTTCTTGAATAACATTGTGTAATGGTGAGGATAGACAATATGGCTATGGTTGCCTGTATCGACCATAAGGAGACCTGTGCTTGCATTAGTTACACATGTTGGCTCACAAACTGATAATATGGACTAATGTGCATCATCTTTCTGTGACTGTGACACCTACAGTATTCCTGGATTTGTTATCCAGTGGCAGACCCCTATAGGGAGAAGGCTTGTAATATCAGACCCGTGATGGAAGATTTCTTTGTGCCACAGTAAAACACCCAGTGTCCTCTGTTTTAGGGAGTTTTATCTGAGCCTTATATGCCTCATGCATACAGTAGGCAGAAGGTTTCAACAGACATAATAATGGCCAGCCACTCAGAGCTGGTGTAAATGTATGTGTGAGTATGTGAGATTTGAACTTCCCTTAAGCTGCGCTTTTGAAGTTCTTCTAGCAACTATATCCATCGCTTCACACACAAGCGAGGGCAACCCCACGAATGGCTTGCAGGAAAGACTGTTCAAAAGTCTGTGCCGTTATCCCTATTTGAATGATTAGCCCATCTCCCCCTCTGTGGGAGCAGGCTGCTGCCCTCCCTTTGAGTACGGCCCTTGAAAAAAGCTATAAACACTTAAGCCGTCAGATGTGGTCAGTCAACACTATGTACGAACACGTTTTTGGAGTAAGTGCTTCTGGGAACACAGAAAAGAAACTTAGAAAATCAGGGTCATCAAATAACCTAATTTATTGTAGCACACCTTCTGTTTTTTTTGGCAAATCAATAAATTATAGTTGTGCCAGCAACATTCAACTACATGACCAATAAAATATAAACCTGATCTGTTTTCACAGGAAACAGGTTTAATTCTGTTCACGGCTGTCTGCTGATTGCCTGCGCGTGGGTCTACGCCCTGTTATTTGCCTGCTCCCCTCTGGCCCACTGGGGGGAATATGGACCAGAGCCTTATGGCACCGCTTGTTGCATTGACTGGCGCTTGTCCAATCAGCACACCACAGCACGATCTTACACGGTGGCACTGTTCGTCTTCTGCTACATCCTTCCATGCTGTGTTATTGTAGCCTCCTACACGGGTATTCTGGTTACAGTGCATGCATCCCGCAAGACTATGGAGCAGCATGCATCGAGGCAGACACACATGAGCAGCATCCAGACAATTATTGTCAAGGTAAGAGGAAAGTGATCACTTCTATCATGGCGGAGATTCCATTTGGCTCATATACGATTCATTGCTTTTACACTTTCTGCTAATCTGATGTCTAAATACTGACCTGGAGATGACATTTTCTAAGAATAATCATTTCAAGCTTGTGAGCTTTGCTTTACTGCTTCTGCAGTCTCCTTCACTCTCTCAGTCTCTTTTCACCTGTACACACTTCTTGCCCTCATCATTACCGAGTCTCCATATAATCACATCCC
>NW_019474390.1:0-1695 GCF_002814215.2 Seriola lalandi dorsalis | reverse complement strand
GAACAATGGTCAGTACGCTGCATCTTAGCAACATGCGTGCACTTGTCAGTAGGGCGGCTTTGATTTTCTCTCACCAGTTGTATGCAGTGCGTGGCCACTCTGCTAATCCAGAATGAGGTTATTGAAAAACAGAATTGATCAAAATGCTAATGAACTAGATACAGTATAACTGTGCAACAAGCAACTGTAAAAATCATGTCAACATATTTAGTTTTTGGAGTTGTTTAGTTATGTTTGGAATAATCTGTATCTTGGGGCAAGACAAGCTTGTCAGAGGACATTTAAACTGTAAAGTGACTGCAGCCTGCCGCCAGCATGCTTAATTATGTGTTTTTGGTTTTGTCATTTCCACAAGACTAATGAGTTTGCCCTTACTGGTCAGAAATCAAAGGTAATATGATTAAAACCAAAAATTAGAGCCAGGCCGACATATTGGAGGGCTGCTATTACTGACAGCAACTGGCTTAACAAAGACAGATGTATCAGAGCACATGTGAGTTGGCAGAGCAGCATATTACAGATGAAAATGTAAAGAACGAGTTTGTTCCTTTAGCTGTAAAATACTTTGTTTTAGCACTAGAGAAATATAAAAATAAAGAAATATCAGCTGATATATTGTTCTGAGAATGTTTTGCTCCTGAAAATCATTAATCATTGGCCCCAGAAGTCCAGCTTTGGTCAAGCTCCAGCCAAAAAGCAGCACTGGGGATCCCATCCTCTGCTCCATATGGGGGATTGATCTCCCTCAATATGAGTATTGATCAGCATCAGGTAGGGACAGAGCGCAGCCACTGGACTAATCATCATCGATGACGCCCTACTTGCCAGAATCACATTGGATTCAGAATTCAACACATAAATCAAATGCCATCTCTGGCGAAATCCTGATGAATGCAGCCGAACCAAGCAGAAAACCAAGTACTATTTTTCTGCATCCTGTTTGAGTAACCCTTTAAATGGCTTACACTGTGTAAAATAAATATATTAGGCCTTGACAAAGCATACAGTCTGTGCCATGACATCAATTAACCAGTCTTTTCAGTGCCGAGGACAACAGGGAACCTCACTGATTTAATTCTACCTATGATATACAGTGAATCTACCGCAAGCTCTCAGGGGCACACAAGAGTTAAATTACTGTGAAAGCTTATTGATTTGTAAAGTGTGCATTTGGAGGAGGGAGTGATTGTGCCTAAAGCCAGGGAAAGGGTATGCACAATGACTGCAGGCTCTTCGGTAAAGAGTTCATTTGGATGGCTGAAAATCTATACTGCCACTACAAAAACAGCAGAAACGGGGTTGGACTATGACTGCCTTTGCATGTAATTGGAAAAGATGACCGTCCAAAGCTTTTCACCATGACTGAAGAAATAAAAAATCTTGATGAATGTGCCTTGTCATGACCCTGTATTGATTTTCAAATATTGCATTTAACACTTTCGTGAGAAATAGAGGTGATAAATCTTCATTCTGCTGAAATATGTACAGTGAAATGTACAAGGATGCACCTTTAGATGCTGGAGAATTTTTCCATTTGAAAATACTTATAAGGCTATTTAAAATCTTAAAAGACAATTAGGAGTCCAGGGACAGCAAACACATCGCCCATCAATTTTACCAGCACCATCCCCCCAGTTAACACACTGCCGCCACTGTTTGTCTCTCCTCCTCGCTCCTCCCAGCTCAATATTAAAA